>NC_056739.1:883626017-883646017 GCF_019279795.1 Protopterus annectens | reverse complement strand
TTAGGGCGGGTGTGGGTGCGAAGCCCCCCACTTAATTTCATATTGTTTAGTTTTGCTTTAATATTGCTTAGTAAAACAAAAGTAAGTGGGGTCTTCACCCCCACACCCCCCATTGTGGGGGGCTGTGCCCCCCCAACTATATATTCTAACTGCAGGGTCACACTACAGTGGGGAAGGGGGCATATACCATTTACTTGCCAATAATACTTGCTGGTCAAATTAAGTGTCTGTCAAATGAAGTGTCGATCAAATGAAATTTCGGTCAAATGGGGTTGGGCAAATGGGTGTCGGGCAATCGGCAGTTAGGGCAAATGAAGTAGACCAATATAAACAAACACATGGATCCATGCTTCACAGTTATCATAACTGTCCAACTTTTTGTGTAAGCTAACACTGAAAACTTTGCATTTAGACATGAATATTTTAGAAGCAAAAACTGCATATACAAAAATTCCTGGGAGATATTGAGGGGGAAGCCCCTTGAACCTCACTTCTGTGGGAAAATCCCCTTACTTCATTATTTTCATTCTAAGGTCATTGCACTTTAGAAAAAGAGCAATCAGTATAAATACAAAAAAAAAAAACAGTCTCACACTCTTATTGTTCTTTCTCCACAAGGCTTCAGGTTTAGAGAAAACAAAGTCACAACAAGCTTTTACACATTAGACTTGCATAAAATGCAATAAAGAACTGAGCAATCATTCCTTTGAGCAATAGAGGTTGAGAAACAGACACTCGGAACTACTCAGCTGTGAGCAACAGAAGATAGATATATACCACAGATTCCACCTAGGGGTCACTGTTTCACTATTTTGAGGCCCTATATCCAAGACAACTCAGTTTAGACAATAAAAAAAAAATGAAGGACTGTATTTATAAACAGGATACTATGGAACTACAGTGATGAGCCTGAAACATACTACTCACAGGATCCCCTTAATAGAATGGATGGACAATCGTGGCATGCGAGATAGAGTCATGGATGGCATAGTGGGGTCACATGGATGGCATAGTGGGGTCAGTGTTGTGCCAATAGGGATGATGGGCAGGCCATGTTATGGTCCCACCCAGGAAAGGACCACTGATAACAACAAATCATCTGACCAATGCATAGAGAACTGGCAATATTAAAGGACTGGCAAGCAGGAAACAGTGTCAATGTTGTATGGGACAGTTTGCATATACAAGGGTGAGCTAACCCAAATAATTACTGGCATACTGTGTAAAAATATTGTATAGCTAGTTATTGTATGATAGTTAGTAAATATGGTATAATTGTTGCATTTTCTACTGAAAAAATGTTTTTCTTTTAAAATTGTGCTTTGTAAAATAATTGCTTCTTACCTCATGACCCGGGCTGTTCAAGAAAAGGGTCCCTAGACCTGCCTATTAACACAGTTAAAAAGTAGTAAATGAGTACATAAAATAAATTGTTTTAACATAATAATAATTAAAAGTCACTGTAACTTTATGAGTGACTTGCAACAAACAGTAATAGCACACAGGGTGGAGCATGATAAAGTATGGCAGGTACATTGTAACTATCTGCTAATAAATCCAGTAAACACTGGGAGGCATGCTTAGGCCTGCCACATGGCATATCTGTATGTATACAACTGTGAAAACTTCAGCTGATGCATTTCATTGACAAGGTAGGCTGTACTTAAAGACTTATATGAAGGTGTACCCATGTGCAGTAGGAAAACTGTTAAAAGCTGTCACATACTTCCTATGCTATCATTTATGTAGTCTCTGTTTCTCTGCTAAAATATGGCAACATGCCATCTACAGTTTAGGGAGGAAAGATTACTTAAGGATGTTTCTTTTTATTTGGCTGGATGTACCAACTCTTGCAACATCCCCTTTTGTCGTTCAGTCTTGTTGGAGTCACCAGCACAGAATATATGCCCTGCAGTAGGTATTAAATGCACAACAGCAGAGCACAGTGCTGCCTGGGAGCTCATAGTTCTTAGCTGATCAGCAGGGAATCAGCACCTGAGACTGCTAGGCTGGCTGTTAATAAACAAAAACACTTGTCTTGCTTGTCACATGAAAAGAATAGACAATTTTGTTTATTCTCAGTTATGCTGGTTCACATGCACAGAGTAAGAGAGCTACACCTAATTTTTTTTTGCAAGACTTTATTATTATGCTAATTTGGGTATCTCTTCTAGCAACAAATAGCTGTACATACTTGTATCTGCAGTGAGCCCTGGACAGGAACCATACTAATGATACACCTGCTCCAACAAGAAAAGCTGAGAAACAAAACCCTCTGGGGGCTGAAAAAACCCTTATTTTGTGAGTACTTTCTTCTGCAGATATGTGAGGGACTGACGTTCAGATAAGATACGAGAGCTTCCTTTCACCATCATTGCTTAAATCATGCACAGTGATAGGACTTTGACTTACCAGCCAGTTTCATCTACAATCCATTTTCACTTCCTCACTAATGAGCAGGTAAGCTCATTTACTTACCAGTGGTTTGCATTTGCATGAAGAGTACAAGACAAAGCTTCACAATCCTGCACATTTGTTTTAGAGGTTGCTGAATGCCAGCAATGTGGTCAGTACAGATATTTATCACTGCACAGGAAAGAACAGTGCACATTGAATGATATAATCACATTATGTTTATGCACACACACACACACACACACACACACACACACACACACACACACACAGACACACACACACACACACACACACACACACACACACACACACACACACACACACACACACACACACATACACACACACACACACACACACACACACACACACACACACACACACACACACACACACACACACTTTTTTCTGTTTCCTTGACTTTTATTTTACACTTGCTAAACAGCAAAAGTGATGCTTAGCAAGTGTACGATAACATCTCGCACGATCTCACTGCTCACTCTCTCTCTCATACACACACACTCTTTTCTTCTTTCACACATGCATACATTCTGCTTTCATGCACAGCTTCATTCACACATGCAGACACATAAACACACTCATACACATACATACACACATTCACTTTTTCATTTTACTCTGTGCCTGTCAGCCTTGTACCAAATGATCCACAGCCGAGTGGCTGAGTACCGCTGTCTTACAGAACTCAGCAATACAAGTCTTGAGATTGTGTTAGGGAGCCCTGCCATATACATCAAGCCTTCCCAGCCAGACTTACTGTATATTACCAGTATGGGGACAAGAACTCTCAGGAGAGACCATCATCCAGGTAACCTTGGGGTGGTTTATGCTCCCACCAACAACCTGATAATGAGACCACATAATATAGACCCTAATCCCTTTTCTAGTTGAGGACATGACCCACATCACCACAGGTTTCATTGTTCCTTCCTCCGTGTGAGTATGCATTCCTGTACTCTCATGATGAAGGTTACTGCATGTGTGGTTTTGTAGCCATATACCCACCCAAACCATCCTAGAATTGCAACCTATTCTCTGAAGGACTATGCCACTGTATCAACTTGATGCAGTCTGCTGTAACCCAGTCCACTTTCAAACTCATTGCTGTGTTATTTGGCCTCCATAAAGACAAGGAGACCCAGGACAGTTAGTCTTCTGCAGTTTCTGGTGGCACACACCACTTCCATGTTCACCTTTATGCAAAGGATTGCCAGTTCCACCATCACTGCACTCAGTGGTAGTGTTGTCCGAAGTTAAGGATGATGCGCTGTAAGTGGTCATATAGGGATGGTCCATTGTGTGGTACCCTACCCTCACCTGCATCAGTACATGCACAATGTTCCATCACCATCATTGCAGGAAGACGTAACTCAGTCTCCAGGGGAAGGATGCCACAAGTGCAGACATTCCCTATGTTAAAGTCCTCAGTTGCACACAATCTCTGTTTGGGGGGGACCACAAGCCCTAAAACAAAAAGTCAGCAGAGTGATCTGAGATCAGGGACATACAATTCACTTAGAACCCATTTCTCTTTGAAAAGACTGGATCAGTCACTTCCTCTGATGCAGTCGTACTGGTCAGATTTAGTAACTGCCTCTTCTCTTACTTTCTGAACTATCTCTGGGAATGTTTGGGGTTATCAGAAAGTAGTAGAGAATCATCAGATAACCTATGCAGAAGATTCTATAGGAATGAGATGTGTACTAATTGGTTTTCTGAGAGAGCACCTGATGCATGGAACACATTACCAAACTGCTTAGGATCATAGAACCATAGGAGGTTACTAGGCTAATGGCCCTAGGGCCCTCACAAGCCTAGCCAAGTACAACCCCTGTTCCCAAGAATATCAAGGTATTAAGCAGAACTAGGTCAACAACATCTGCCCCTGTCCAAGATGGTCACAGGTGAAACTCCCAGGGTGAATTTGCAGGTTCCCATCCAATCATCCAAATTACGCTTAAATAAGATCAACGAGGAGCCCTGCTTCACCTGAATTGGAAGTTTGTTCCAGAGGAGAGAAAAACCTCTGTGAGATATATCTGTCTCTCCAGCAAGTCCTGTTAATGTCACATACTAGGCTGAGTTCCCTAGAGCAACTGCATCTTATACCATTTGATTTAAGAATGTGAGGCATATCCGTTAGAGCAGGATCTGAGACTGTTTTATGTGCAAGGCAGAGGTCACCTCAGAGTAGTCTGGAAGACACAGAGTATAGTGACAGTGATTTCAGTCTGTCAACACATATGCTGAAGTTCCTGTATTTTCTTTATATGAAACCTTTGTGGTTTTTCCAGTTACTGCAGGTGCTTGGTGAGGTACATACCAAAGGTAGCATTGTGCTCTGTTATTGACCTGATGAGTGAGGAGAACAGGGGGGTATAGCCTCTTCTGTTCTGGATGCAATGCCCTTATGAGGTGGGCAACACAGAAAGCCTTTCTTACCACTGTAGAGATGTGGTTTCCAAAGAAAAGGTTACTGTCAACTTGTGTACCCAAATCTCTCACCACTGATTGTGTACTTAGGGTATTGCTATTAATGTGGTAATCTGCAAGGATGTCACCCTTGCCAAAGGGGGTGACAATGCATTTTTTTTGCATTGAGTTTTAGCCCATGACTTTAGCACCAGTAGTTTGTCTGTGTAAGTCCCTCTTGTTGGATGTTGACATCATCTGGGGACTTGATGACTGCACCCAGTTTGCAATCATCAGCAAACTTTGTCAGCCATAGGCCTTTTGTTTTAGCCTGTACATCTGAGAAGTAGATTCCAAACAATAGGCCCCCAGCACTGATCCCTGTGGAACACCACTGGCTACAGGTCTGCTGGTGGAGGTAGAGTCACCTATTTTGATTGTGTGTGTTCTATCAGTGAGCCAGTTTGCAACCCACCTGAAAATATACGTGTTGATTTCCAGCTGGGTGCATTCATCAATGATACCTGATTGGGGAATAGTGTCAAAGGCCTTACCCAGGTCCAGGTAGGCTGTATGCATGGATTTGCCTTCATCCAGAGCTTTGGTGGCTGATTCAAAGAAGACCACAAAGTTCAAGAGACAGAATCTCCCTTTAATGGAACCAAACTGGGTTGGGTTTGGAGGTCTCCTATATCTTTGGTGATTAGGTCCATGATTATTCTTTCCATAGCCTTGCAGGCTTATGGGTCTGTAGTTCCCAGAGTCTGTGGAGGCACCTCCTTTATGTAATGGGATGAAGGTTGCTGTTTTTCATTCACCAGGTACAAAACCAGTGCTTAGACTGTGTTTTAAAAGAGTACCCAGAGGTGCAGATAGTTCCTGTTTTAATCCATTTAGAGCACAGCCAGAGATATTATCAGGGCCCATAGTGTCTGTGTTTTTGGCTTTGAGACAGCATTTATGACCTGCTCCTTGGAGATACTAGGTGGAGGACAAGTGGTACGGATTCTTTGGGGGATATGTGGCAGAAACAAGGGGGAGAAGCTTTCACTGAACCTGTCAGCTATCAGGTTGGCTATTTCTGTGGGTTCAGTATATTTGATGCCATTAACAACCAGTTCTGTACAGATCTGAGTTTTTTCTTTAAGGTTTCTGATGTAGCTAAATAAGGCCTTATGGTTATCCTTAGCAAAGGAGGAAAATTTGGATTCATAATTAGCTTAAGAATGCCTTACGAGGTGCCTTATTTGCTTTTTAAGCCAAGGAGGGAATGTTCCCAATTCAGAGACCATATGTTTCTGCTCTTGGAGAGCAATTCATTTTGCTTATTGTATAACCTGTTAATGGTGGAAGTCTACCAGGCAGGCTTGTTCTTTCTTGAGGATCTTGTTTTGAACCTATCAGGTACGGTTGAGTCAATACATTTGTATAGATGCTTATACAAGGCATTGGTGTAAATCCCAGTATAGGTGTCCGTGCCATCAGTAAGGGCAGGGGCTATGAAGCTACTAATGCCATCACGCATTAGGTTGTAATTGGCTTTGGAGAAGTTTTTTAGTCTAGTTGCTACTAATGGGGGTCAGATGTTATTGTTACTTCTAATGAGACTGCTCTATGATCAGACCTCACTAGGGAGGGCTGCCCACATGGGGTGGTGCAACGATCACCCATGTTAGTGAACACCCGATCCAGAATGTTTGGGCCCCTTGTGGAGGTGTCAACCAACTGGTCCAGGGCATTGGTGATGATGAAGTCCAAGAACCTTTGGGCAAGTGTAATTTACCCAATCTTTAGATGGGTAGTTAAAGTCAGCTAAGACCTGGGTGTTTGGTTATATCTTGAGTGATTCAAATAGATCCAAGTATGCAGTGTGGGTATCCTGTTTCATGGCGGTGGTCCTATAACTGGCAATAACTTGGAGAGGGGTCTTTCCTATAGTCAGTTGGACCTGTATTAGTTCAAGGGAATCATTTTGTTTAACCAATCGAGAGGTGTATTTATCTTTGATGAATATGGATACTCCACCTCGTTTATTTCTTGCACTTTCAATTTGTGGTCTGAATGTATGGAAGGCATTATAACCTGGTATGGCTGGGGTGCTTTCTGTGGTCTTAAACCAAGTCTCTGTGACTGCACAGATGTCAGCATCTTCTAAAGTGAAGGCTGCTTTCAGGGAGTGCAGTTTTAGGTTTAGAGTCCTGGCATTTAGCAACATAGCCTTAAGGCTATTTTTTTGAAGATATTTTTACATCAGGAAGTTTGTTGTTGTGACATTGCCTAAAAAAGGCACTATGGGAAGGCAACGACCTTGGCCAGTAACTGAAATCCCAGAGGTGACAGGTGAAAACCATCTTTGGCAAAGCAGTGTGGTCTATCTACCATATCATACCAGGCTGACAGGTACTGGATCCCTTTGGAATGACACCAGAAACTAAGCCAATTGTTGAAGTCAATCATTTTTTGTTTATATTGTGGTATCATCTTAGGTGAAGGTAGTATGCTGCTCAAGGCTAGGGACATACCTGCCTGAGACGCATACTCAGAGAGCTCAATCATTTCTCTCTTCATATAGTCCAGTGAGGTACGTTTCAAGTCATTCACACCAACATGAACTATGATGGTATTTGTTGTGGAGAGACTTGAGTGCGTATGTGATCTGACGGATCCTGGCATCCAACAGACAGCTGACTGTAACCTTTTCCTTGTCCAGCCTACTGAGTGGGACATCTGTGTGTCTCACTATAGAGTCACCTATAACCAAAATATTTGGTTTAGATGTGCTTTGCTTTAGGTGCTTGTTTGGTGAGATAATTGTGCTTGTGGTTTTATGTCTACTGAGTGCTGTAAGTTCTCTATTAGGTGTAACATGTTTGTGTTTTGGAGGTATCTGGTCTTTAGGTAAATTTCTGGTGATTACATCCGCTTATGATGGATTATGCGTTGAGAGCATGGTTTGTGCTGGAGGTGTAGTATGTGGGCTGACAACTTGTACAGTGTCACTGTTCTGTGAATAACAGAGCAAGGTTTCCAAATTCCTAGTGTTAATAAATCTCTCAAATTGAGCTTGAGTGGTTTCAGAGTAGTGGGTTGTTAGTGTACATGAGGCAGTTGCTACACTCTCAGGAAACCAATGTCAATCAGGCTGACAGGAGAAATGGAGGAGAACTGACCATCCATAATACTAGGTATACATTTGCTTACTTTAATGAGGAAGGATGTGGTTTAATTGGGGGCTTAATGCATTGTCTGTACTATTGGGGCTGCCAAGGGGTATAAAACTATTAGGGATTAGGAGATTTCAATTAAAGCAGCAAATGCTGTAGAAAGCCCAGCTGAGGTGCTCTCTGAGAAGCTAAGTGCAATTTATGGGACTCCTCAGTTGAAGAAATGGCAGCTTCTAAGGGAAAATAAATCTACTTTAGCATCTCTGTCTATAACTTCCAGTGGTTACCGCCACTGTGCAATGCTAAGTGAAGGTATGGTACACACAAACAGATGCCTCAGATTGCTTAGATAAAGACAGTAAAGCAGTGGATGGGCGCCAAACTCTGTGGAGCTGTGTTAAAACAAGTGCAAACCTGCATAAACAAGGGGGTTATGTAGTAACTGTGAGAACATTTTTTAAAACAAGTTAAGTAATTTCCAAACAAGCTGGCCAATGGAAATGCTCAATACTGAGCCTTATTCCAACAATCTCCAACTCAGATGGGTTCTGTGCTAAAGTCTTCTATCACAAGGGTGCAGGGGCCCTCTTAATGTAAGATGGCTGTTTTTAGTGCTCAGATAATGCCAATTACTTATATTCAATAAAGCCTACAGTAAGTGTACACGATATGTATTAAATACAATTCTTATCACATTTTATGTGCTTTCTAGTCACTCAGAATGATTACACTAAGTGTACACGTAGTCTGCACTTTGTGGTAAAACCAGCAGAACAGTGAACAAAACAACTTGTCAAAACAAAAAAATGCCAGGACCAACAAGTAACACTCCAAGAAGCTGTTTAGAAACTGTTTTATTAAACGCTTTTTGTCCCACTCAATTGTGGGACTTCTTCAGATAAAATCAAAGAATATAATGACACTTTTTATTTAAAACAGTCATCAGTTATGTGCCCATAACTAACCAATTGCTACTACCTTACTCTACATCTCTTTATAATTAACCCTATCACAACTAAAGATCATAATGCGTCCCTTATAACTTGTTTATATGTATATTGTGTCAAAAATGTTATTAAAAATCATATTCATAACAAGCACTCTTCATATAATGATTTAAAAAAAAAAAATATATATATATATATATATATATATATATATATGTACATTTAATAACTTTTTTTGACACAATATGCATATAAACAAGTTATAAGGGTCGAGTTATGGTCTTTAGTTGTGATAGGGTTAATTATAAAGAGATATAGAGTAAGGTAGTAGCAATTGGTTAGTTATGGGCACATGACTGATGACGATTTTAAATAAAAAGTGTCATTATACTCTGATTTTATCTAAATAAGTCCCACAACTGAGTGGGATGAAAAGCGTTTAATAAAACAGTTTCTAAACAGCTTCTTGGAGTGTTACTTGTTGATCCTGGCAGTTTTTTGTTCTCTTTGTGGTAAGCTTTATGAATCCTTGTCAATATTTAAAGCTGCAAGTATATCAGTATAAAAACTAAAACTAGGAGGAAAAAGGTGTGAGTTATGCCTGTGTTGTCTATTCACTCAGAACAGTGTACATTTATTTATTTATTTCCAGTTTGATAACCGGGGAGGTCCACTGGGCTCAAAGTGCCCATTTTCAGTGGAGGCCCGGGGAGAAAAGCTCCAAAATACAAAGATACAAAAAAATAAAATACAATAAAATATGATAAAAAGTACAATAAAATGCAATTATGAATAATCCTGGTATTATATAATGTTTTAAATAAAGTTGTAAGATGAATAAAGTGAGATGTAGCAAAAATAATTAGTGTAATAAGTGGAATATAGGAGACTTGAGGATAGTTTATACAGAACATGCTTGGTAACAAAGATGGGTAGTGTGAAGTAAGAAGAGTAGTAGGAATAAATAACGAGAGTGGAGGAAGAAGAGAGAGGCAGTTGAGTAGTGAAACAAGAGGCAAATGTATATTGGAAAGAAGAACATATGTGAGAAGAAAAGCAATAGGGGGTAATACAAGGGGATGGAGGAAAAAGATAGTAGAAGAGTGTTAGACACAATTTGTAGAATGTTAGAGACATTAGTTAGACAGTGTTATATAGGTTTAGATGGAAGAAGTATATAGGGGAGAGAAGTACAGAAAGAAGGGTATGTCTAGGATTTACACTATATACATTAAAGGTGTACAAGTTATGTAAGAAGTATCAAGGGGAAGCTGTTTGGTAATATAGCAAGGTGAAGAAGTATTTAATGAAGAACAGGTCGAAAATGAGTTTAATAGGATTAGGGGGGCAGAGAGCAATTACATTTCCAATTTTGGGAGAGATGAGAATGGAGCTGGGATTTAAAGAGTTCAAGGTTATTGGCGATTCTTAGTGAGGGGGGAAGAGAGTTCCATTTTTTTGCTAGGGAATAGGATAGCAGACACTGGCCAGCAGGACATTTTGGTTTGTGAATAGCAAGTTGATTTTGTTGTGCAGATCTTAGGGATCTGTTGGGAGTATAAGAAGGAAGGATGTATGTTAGAGAAGGGCATGCAGTAGGTTTAAAGATTATTTTGTGGGCTGTAGTAAGTTGGAGGTAATTGAGGTAGTTGGGAAGCTCTAGCCATTTTAGCATGTGTAAGGAAGAGCAATGGTGGGAGTAGTGTTTAGATTTAGTAGTGAATTTGGAGATTTTGTTGTAGCAGATTTCTAGTTTTGAGGAGATGGAGGATGCAAGGTTGGTTAGAATAGGGGCACCATATAAAATGATGGTAGTAAGTAGGTAGTGGCAAGGGTTTGCCTGGTAGAGGGAGAAAGGAATTGAGAGTTTCTGTATAGTAACCCAAGTTTTTGATGGGTTTTTTTTATATTTAATTGGACATGAATATCGAATTTTTGGTGTTCGTCGATAGTAACACCGAGTAGTTTAGCGAAGGGGACAACTTCAATTAGGGAGTTGGTATTACTGGTTATATTGAAAGATTGTTTGTTAAGGTGCATGTTTTTAGAGAAAAGTATGATTTTGGATTTATTAGCTTTAAGGGAGAGGTGGTTTTGAGACATCCAGTTCTCAGTGGCTGTAAAGGCAGGTTGGATAATTGCTTGGAGAGCAGGAAGATTAGAAACAGAGCAGATTAAAGTAGAGTCATCTGCATACTGTACTATTTTAGTGTTGGGAATGGCTGCATGGAAATCATTAATGAATATATTTAAAAGCATTGGACCAAGTATTGAACCCTGGGGAACCCTGGTTGGGGTAGGAAGGAAGGTTGAGATACTAGTTTTCCATTTCACAGCCTGGGATCTGTCAGAAAGATAACTCTTAAACCATGTAAGTGAATGCTGATTGAGATTGAGGTTAGACAAATGAGTTAGAAGGTGGGAGTGAGAGACAGTGTCGAAAGCCTTGGAAAGATCTAGAAGGACAGTGGATACAATTTCTCCTGAGTCCCGAGCATGGTTTACTATGTCTAAAAATGAGAGGAGAGAGGTTATTGTACTATGGCTGGGGCGGAAGCCATGTTGAGTAGGCGTAAGGAGGTGGTTACTGATGAGGAAGGGCATAAGTTGATGGTGGATGCATTTTTCTAGAATTTTTGATATTGGGGAGAGTGGCTATTGGACAGAAATTAGAGATATTATTGTTTTTGAATCCTTTGTGAAGAGGTAGGATGTAGGCTGCACGCCACAATTTGGGGACGTAAGATTCAAGAATGGATCGGTTAATGAGAATGCTAATGGGGATGGCAATGGCATCTGCAGCAAGCTTTAGAAAGTGTGAGGAGATATTGTCAGGGGCATTGGAGCAAGGCTTGAGTTTAGTGCAAGCTTTAGAAAGAGTGAGGGGATATTGTCAGGGGCATTGGAGCAAGGCTTGAGTTTAGTGAGAAGCTTTAGAAAGAGTGAGGGGATATTGTCAGGGGCATTGGAGCAAGGCTTGAGTTTAGTGAGAAGCTTTTTGATGTGAGAGATAGAGATGGGTTTTAGATGGAAAATAGGGGGAGGGGTGGGTGAGGGAGATTGAGTGGGGGAAGGGAATGTAGGGTTGAGTGGAGGGGAGGAGATTTTATTGGGGAAGGTCTTAGTGAGTTCAGCTATGGAGTTGGTAAAGAAGGAGTTGAACTGGGTGGCAATTTCTATGTCTGTTAAATTATTATCAGGACAGGGATTGTTTTTTGTACCTGGGTGCAGAAGACAGTTTATGGAGTTCCAGAATTGTTTTGGGTTTTTTTAATGGGTAGAGTGTAGTTTAATATAGTAGGATTTTTTGTCTTGTAATAAGCTTCTTGGTTAGGTTATGGAGTTGCTTGTATTTGAGGAGGGTATCAGGGAGTTTTTTCTGATTGTAAAATTTCCAAGTCTTGTCTCTTTGTTGCATAAGAGATTTACTATCTTTAGTTAGCCATGGGGCAGAGTAATGTTTTATACGTTTGGTTCTAGGAGGTGCTTGGGCATTTAGAATGTCTAGGAAGGTAGTATTAAAGGAATGTATGGCTTCATCTAGGGGAAGAGATTTAAGGTTGTCCCAGTTGGTTTGTTTAAGTGTTTCTGAGAATATAGAAAGGTTGAAGTTTTTGAGATTACGAGTATAGGTAAATTGGTGTTGATGAGGGGAGGAGTGGGTAGCTCGGAGAATGGAAGCTGGGAGATGGTCACTCAAGGTGTCTGGTAGGATAGCAGAGTGTGATATCTTATTTGGGTGGGAGGCTAAGATCCAGTCCAGGGTGGACCCTGGGGGGTTGATTTTATTAGGTATGGTAATGTCATCTATTAGTTGAGTGAAGTTGAGTAGATTAATAGATAAAGAGGGATTATTGTTATTAATTTTGTTCCAATCTATATTCACATCTCCTAATATGTATGTCTCTATTTTAATATTAGTTGAGGTCCATAGTAGAATGTTTTCAAGAGTAGGGATATTATTTCCAGGGGGAATGTAGATGCTCATAATGCAAATACTTTTGTAGTTATTCAATTTGAGTATCCCTATGACTATTTCAGCATTGCAAAATTGAGGAATGGGGTTTTGGTAAGGACTGAGGTTAAGCAGGCTGTTATAGAGTAATGCTACTCCTCCTCCTTTTTTGATTTGGCGGTCGCATCTGAGTGCCTGAAAGTCAGGGGGAAGGATCTCAGAGTCAGTGATGTGGGGCTTTGGCCATGTCTCAGAGAGTCATACTATGTCTGGAAGAGTATGGTTAAGCCAGGCATTGAAGAGAGTAATTTTATTTTTTAAACTCTGGGTACTGATTGTAACTAGCTTAAGGAATTTATGGTTGGAGGTATAGGATGAGGTAGGGGAAGAAAGGTTAGTAGTAGTCTGATGACCAGGGTTAGAGTGTATGTCTCCTGCTAGGAAAAGCAGGATAGAGGAAGAAGAGAACAGGATCTTTGAATTACTTATAGTAGCTTGTGAAAAGAATATTTTTCCTTTGGGAGTATGGAGTTTAATAGAGCAGGGTAGCAGTTTGAGTTTGAAATAGTGAAATGGGCTTGGTTGAATTAGGCAGGGGGATATAGTGTGAAAGTGGGATGAGAAGGGGTGGAGCTGGTGGAGGATATTGTAGGTGGGGGAATAAGAGGGGGGAGGAAGTTTGTAAGAGGAATAAGAAGTGGCAGAGAAAGCAGCTAGTAGGAGAACAGCAGTTATAGAGTGGATGAAGAGAGTTTGTGGAAGTGATGATGTCTTCATTGTTAGATTTAGGTAAAAAGGGAAGTGTCAGGATACTGTACGGGCGTTTGAGGGTAAGAGGGAGGAGTGATGGAGAGAACAGGAAGATATAGGACAGAGTGGGAGGGAATATTTAATTGAAAGGGTTTAGGGGAGGAGAAGATATGGGATAGGTTGGAGGTGGGAGGTGGAGTAGGGATGGATTGGTTGGAGGGGAGGGGTGGAGTAGAGATGGGAGTGGTTGGAGGTAAGGGGGAGGAGAGTTGTAAGTATAAATGTAGGAGTGGTGGGGGTGGGTGGGAATTGGGGGTAGAGTAGGGGAGCAGAGTGAGCCCGAAGGGCGAACGGAGCAGGGCAGACCCAAAGGAAAGGATGCAGCAGGAAGACTAGAAAAACAATCAATATAGTGGATGGTAAGAACAGGAGAAGGTAAGTAAGGAAGGCAGAGGTTGTGGGTGTAAGGATAGGAAGAATAAGAGGCTGTAAGGAGAAAAAGCTAGTATAGGGCTAGAGGTGAAGAAGAGGGGGGTAAAATACTATGGTTTGTCAGCTAAAGAAAGTTGGTTGAAGTAATAAGTAAATTAAAGGTGGGAGAAGACTGCCCTCTAGTGATCGAAACCTATAGTGACAGTGATTGGAGATCACAGTAGAAGGCTGGTAGTGGAAAATAATTCAGAAGGGAAGGGCTTGAGGGTGTCGGAAATACAACAAAGCTGGGGTAATTTTGGTAAGGGAGGATATGGAGTGCAACAGAGCAATTGGAGGGGGTATGGCTGCTGGTAGTTCTGGCAGTTTAAACTAGACACCTAACAAGTATCATAACATTAACCCATACAAATAGAGATAACAGAACCTTATTTAACATACAATCTTAGTTTGTCTTGGAGATTCTGTCCCAGGGAATACTTTAGATACCCAGGTAAGGAGAGACACAAGCAGGGTGTGGTAGGAGAATATAGTTGGTCTTTGAAGTCCAGCAGGGCCCAACAGGAAGTAGGAAAATTAGGTAGAAGTAGTTTGCACAAAATCTTAGTTTGTCTTGGAGATTCTGTCCCGGGGAATACTTTAGATACCCAGGTAAGGAGAGACACAAGCAGGGTGTGGTAGGAGAATATAGTTGGTCTTTGAAGTCCAGCAGGGCCCAACAGGAAGTAGGAAAATTAGGTAGAAGTAGTTTGCACAAAATCTTAGTTTATCTTGGAGATTCTGTCCCGGGGAATACTTTAGATACCCAGGTAAGGAGAGACACAAGCGGGGTGTGGTAGGAGAATATAGTTGGTCTTTGAAGTCCAGCAGGGCCCAACAGGAAGTAGGAAAATTAGGTAGAAGTAGTTTGCACAAAATCTTAGTTTGTCTTGGAGATTCTGTCCCGGGGAATACTTTAGATACCCAGGTAAGGAGAGACACAAGCAGGGTGTGGTAGGAGAATATAGTTGGTCTTTGAAGTCCAGAGGTGTTTAGTGTACACTTACCTCCAGATTTACTATCCTCCCATGCAGGATGGAAGCAGCCATTTAGGAGCAGGAAGGCAGCGCGCCATGCATATTAATGAAGGTGCGCTGCCTGAGCTCTTAATCTTACATGGAGTGTGTAAGAGTGCAGGGGGCGTGTCTGAGAGCTGAGCTCTCAGAATATAAATGCCCCTGCAATGAATAACAGCAGACAAGTCCTAAAAGAATGAGCGAGACCACTCATATGTGTATGCATACTCTCAGCAATACCCCCCACATCTACAAGAGCAATAGTTAAAACAACAATTTAAAGATTTTTTTTTTTTATGAAACAGATGAAATTTAACCATAGGTGCGCGGATTTGCCCTACGGTTAATGCAGCTTAAATGGCAGAAGAGGATAAAAAGCAAGTTATATGCAAATGACGCAATATAGCAATAGTGTAGTGGGCAGAGCATTCGCCTTACGAGCAGTCATTCCCGGTTCGAGTCCCACTGCAGCACATTCCATTTTCCATGTCAAATCACTTTATGACCAATATTTTTAGTTGCATAATCTACTAAATAACATATATTTGTGAACTGGAGTACTGCATTAAATGCAGATGTGAGGTGTCAGTGTCATAATGTTACAAAGTCCACAGATAATCACATGTGCCCCATACAGTATATGTACACAGGAATCAGGGATACATATGGAAGGTAAAATGTGTAATGAATGATAACTCCATACAGCTTCCAAATCCCCCACCTTCCCAAGAACCATTAGACATTACTGTCTAAATTAGTGCAGTGGTAAGTGGGAGTAAGCACTAGTAAGCAAGTGTAAGCAGTATTAAGCAGTAGTAAATGGGAGTAAGCATATGTAAACCCTAGTAAGCGGGTTTAAGCCCGTTTGCATGGGGGTAAGCAATGCGCACACAGGTTAAGCAATATTGAAACTAACTCTCTGTAAGCATATTTAACCAGAGCTTAGCATTGCTTACCCTTGCACAAACCCACTTACAAGTGCTTAAAAGTGCCTTAATCACTCTGTATGCAACAGCTGCTGTTCTGTCCAGAAACAAAATAAACAGCCTTTGCAGGTCTTGAACCCAGGACCCTGTACACTATAGTCACAGTAGTTAACCATTAAGCCATCACAGCAGTACATAAGATCCAGGTATCAACAAACAAATCCTCACTATAGAAAAATCAAACTGAACATGTGAAAGGAATCTATATACAGTCTTATGTTCTGTAACTTACTACATAACATAAATATGTGAACTGGACTACTGCAGTAAGCCCAGATGTGAGGTATAATTGTAATAAAGTGTTAAAGTCCCCTAATAAACACAAGGACCCCATACAGTATACGTATAAATGAATCATGGATACCAGACACATATTTAACATGTGATGAATAATTAATCAATGCCAAAAAGCAAATATAATGCAAATTAAATATTAAGCAATGCTAAGCATTGCACAGGCAAGCTTAGTAGGTGTAAGCAATGTGTAGGCCAGCTAACTCAATTTGCCCATTGGTATACCCCTTTAAACAATGCCAACCTTAGGTAAGCAGGTTTGCCCATAGCTTAGCCTTTTCAAAACCATCCAATCACAGCAAAGTGAGGGAAATTGGCCCTATTTAAACCCAACAAGTGGGAATACATCTCATAACTGGTTGTAGTTTCCTCTTGCAGGAACTATGTCTGGAATGGGAGAGGGTGTGCACTTTCGGGCACAGCACTGGGGCATCCAGGAGTCCAGAGTCATGGCAGGACTCCTGGTCATAGACCATGAGTAGAGACTGCTGCAGGACCAGTACCAGGGTTCCCAATATGAAGCGGAAGCCTGGGACCATCTCACCGGTGACCTCACCAGTGCCACTGACATACCCCGAACTGGTGAGCAGGTCAGGCATCACTCTGCCAACCTAAAGCAGCAAAAGGAGGATCTCTTGGATCAGTGAATCCATGAAGCTAGGAGTACAGGGGTGGTCCCAGCTTTGTGTAAGTATCACTCCACTACCTGTTTAATAATTGCCAGCTCATTACATTATGGATAGGTATGGCTAAATATTCCTCTTATGTCCTTCACAGTGGCAAGTGAGCAGGCTGCGAACCAGGAGGCCCATGGATGTCGCTAGGAGAGGTTGCGACGCAAGGCAGATTAGTAATACTCTTGCATGTACTGTCATAGGAAATAAATCTAAAAGTATTAGTAAGTTAATTGCCTGTATAAAACCTGTATTGTTCAAGGCAAGTACTGCATGCACCAGAGAATATGGCAGGAAGAGTCTCATATAGGTTGTATGTAAATAAAAGCATAATAGCCTGACAATGAAGGTCTAACTGCAAGACTGAATGTGTTTACTCTGGTATCATATGGTAATGTAGATTTGCAATCACTTAACAGTACTCTTCTATTAAGCACTGTTACCCACACTGTGCAACATAAATAAAATGTGTAGGAATGTCTGTATATGACTGGTGTAATCCCCAGAGGTCATTTAGTACAACTGAGAGAGACATAGACAGAAAACAGTGAAAAGACAAACAACAAAATCCAAATAGCACACACAAGTGAGACGTGAACTGTTGTATTTTTATCACACACAGCCATGGTTTGAATCCTGGTAGTGGTAGTAGTCCGCATAGAGAATCATACCCCACAACTGTACAGAATGTCAAGTAAACTGGCCCATATCTGCTGCCTGTCACTCTGTCAGCCTGGGAAATCAGTGGGATGATCCCAGACATATAGGCAGCAAACAAGAAATACAACTGATTGTCACACATCTATAAGAACAAACCTGTCACTCTAGCAACTCCCCAAACTGTTATGAGAGTAATAAGCCAAGTATGTCCCATCTACACCCCCATGTTGTCAAGCTGTGACCAGAGTGTGTACAGTAACAGAGTGAGACGTATGTTCATAATACTAATGAGGAATCTGGTACTTTGTGTGGCAACATTCAGGTAGTGCGAACAAACATTGCTCTCACAGGTCCATCAGATATGAACACTGTGCCTAGAAATAAAAGATTGATACCCTGTACTGGTACTGAATACTTTGGTATTGTATGGTATTGTTATTGTTGCAGCTGTCACCCACACTGTGCTACATAATATAACTGTCTACGAAATCCTGTATAAGAGTGTTGTAATACAAGGTCAGAATGTAAAACCACAGGAGAATTATAGACAGAAATCAGATAAGAGATATACAGCAATATGTATATAGCACACACAACTGTGATGGACAGTGTTTTAGTGTTAGCAGACAAAGCCATGGTCAAAATCCCGGGAGTAGAAGTAGGCTGCATACAGAATCCTACCCCACAACTGCACAGATATGTCCAGAATGTCCAGTATATCAGCCCATATCTGCTGCCTGTTACCCTGTCCCCCTGGGAAATCAGTGGGATGATCCCAGATGTTTAGGCAGCAAACAGGAAATACAACTGAGTCACAAATCTATAAGAACAATCCTGTCATACTAGCACCTCCCCAAAATATTATGAGAGTAATAAGCCAAGTATGTCCCATCTACACCCCCATGTTGTCAAGCTGTGACCAGAGTGTGTACAGTGACAGAGTGAGATGTAAATACTAATGTGGATTCTGGTACTTTGTGTGGCAACATTCAGGGAGTGCTAACAAACATTGCTCCCACAGGTCTATCAGATACGAACACTGTACTTAGAAATAAAACATTGATACCCTGTACTGGTACTGTTTACTTTGGTATTGTATGGTATTGTTATTGTTGCAGTTGCTCTGAATAATACGGTATCACTCATCACTGTCACCCATGCTGTGCTGCATAATATAACTGTCTACGAAATCGTGTATAAGAGTGTTGTAAGTCACTAATGGCTGAAGAGGGAAATAGTCTACTTACTTACTTAGTTCACCAGCATGTGGTCAAGACATGGGCAGAGTCTGTGTAAAAAGAGATGGGCATGTATGTGCATAACATCAACCTGGAATCTGGGAGTATGTGTAGAAACAGTTAGTGTTAACAAACAATTCTTCCACAGGTATACCAGGTAAGAGGTGTATACTGCAGGTAAAACTAGTTCATAGCTGTCAACAGCCATACCACTGTCCAAACTAAGGCAATAGGGTAGTGTACTAATATTTGTAAGGTACAGATAACAGCACTGACTAGGAAAGTAATGTGAACTACAGTAATATATTAGTTGTTAATTGACATCTCCCCCCCCCACCATATCTGCAATAATAAATTAAATACCCAACTCAATTGGTACGTGATGACTTAACTGTAATGTTGGGACATATGTCCTATTGTTTAATAATTATTTAAATTTGTTTCTATGCATGTGCTATGTTGAAATACTCCAATATTGGTGACATGGTGCCATCAATGTACCTGCATGCTGTTGTAATTACCACTGTGGTCCCATATATGCATGTGTTCTGTTTGCTGTGCCATATCTGGTGTCTGGGTTAATCGGAATATCTATGCGTGCTGTTATACCTAATCCAGGAATGTGTTGACTATTACTAACCCACATATGTTGATAAAACATAAACACCATAGCACGTATGGGAATGCGGGTCCCAGTGGACCCATCTGTCCCACCTCAGCTGGCCATGGCACCAGGCACCAGCACATCTGGGGCCCATTAATGAACAAAAAATGGCACACACGGAGCTGGAGAGCAGCTGATGCAGTAAAAACAAGGATGATATCACCAGTAGATTCAAAGTACAAACAATTTATTCCACACAAAGTATATGCACAAGCTTTCATCCCTGCTCAGTCAGGAACTTCTTCAAAGTAATTCAGTTAGTAAAACACACTTCATTTAAATACTAAATAGGCAGTCGGTAAAACACACTTCATTTAAATACTAAATAGG
>NC_056739.1:883531017-883621017 GCF_019279795.1 Protopterus annectens | reverse complement strand
TCATCACTCATCAGACCCATCATAGAGTACAATGCCCTATTTGGGATGTACCTCACAAGACACTTCCAACAGCTGGAAAGACCACAAAAGTACCTCACCAAGAGGATTATCAGCCTCAAACATATGTCCTATGCAGACCAACTGAAAAACTCTGGCTGTACTCAGTGGCATATCGCTTACTCAAAGGTGATCTCTGCCTGACTTACAAAGCCATGTCCAATTCAGAATTGCTCGACCTAAAGAAATCCAAGTCACTGTGAGCCACGCGCTCTAGTGAGCTAAACCTCGCCACAACAATAAATAGAACTTGCTGGAGGGCTAGATTCCTGTCACAGAGACTCCCCATGCTTTGGAACAAAATTCCTATCTATATTAGGCAGAGCCCCTCACTAACACTCTTCAAGAGAAACCTTGATGAACGGATGGGTAACAGAAAATACACCCCCGAGATCACTTCACTGGCTCTGCTTGACAGAGGCTCAGTTAATTAATCAATGGGGCAGCGAAAGCCGACACACTCTGGCTAGGCTTATAAATGCCCTCCAGCAGATAGCGTAGTACCTACCTATGAACATATATATATATATATATATATATATATATATATATATATATATATATATATATATATATATATATATATATATATATATACATATATATATATATATATATATATATATATATATATATATATATATATATATATATATATATATATATATATATATATATATATATATATATATATATATATACATATATACATATATATATATATATATATATATATATATATATATATAGATATGCATACATCTATAGATATATATGTTTATATATATATATATATATATATATATATATATATATATATATATATATATATATATATATAGAGAGAGAGAGAGAGAGCAATATATATATACAGCAATATATATCTGTATATGTATATACAGACATATATCTATAGATATAAAAGAGAACATAACAAAAACATATATGTCCACATGCACCATTAATGGGGGTGAGGGGGCTCAAGCAACATACGTCTTGTACGTATAGATACCCCCCCCCACAGCCAAACACATCTGCCTTGCAATACAATACCAACTGTTGCAAATCCCATAACCAGGACCTGACACAACATGGGCACAAGATGTTAACGGTTTTCCATCCCACCTGTATGATGTCAGGCTGGTATCAGTAACATATCAGGCAGTACAGTCTGCCTACAATAGGGAATGTACAATGTGGAAGCAATCAATATTCCTAAGATACATGTACACAGACACATATATGCAGATATATATATATATATATATATATATATATATATATGTATACATATACATATATATATATATATATGTATAGATATATATATATATATATATATATATATATATACATATATACATACATATATATGTAACTACACATGCACACACAGAGATATGTATTGGAAGATACATCTGTAGAGGGTGCACACATTATGGAACAGCCACTATGCCTACAGTTGCCACCTTACCAACTGCACACTGTATGAGCCACCCATACAAATGACAATTGTTGCCTGCAACATATACCCACAGAGAGGTCAAAGGATATAACACCACACACAGGTTTGCATACATGGGAAAGCTTTATTTGTGTACTATTACAGTTGTATATGCCATGTCATATAGCTGTTTAGACACTGACATACATATAAACAGACTAATTCAGCTGTCAAGCAGATAAATTAATACAGTATTCTGGAAAGGTTTACATATGTTGTTGTCCAGGCCAAGGCCTTCAAGTAGTACAACAGTAAAGACAGACTGGGCCACAGGATAACAATCAATCAACAGTAAATAGTGCAGATGTATAGTCCAGCAGCATCTATCTACACTCTGTAGACAATCCCTAGAGGGTAAAGACCTCAGTTGACATAATGGGATGTATCTGTTTCATAACAAGGCATAACTGACACCATCACAATCACACTGACAAACAGAACAGTCTGTATGGCAAAAAGCAGTAGGCCTGCATTTACCCAAGGTGAGTTGTATGGTAATGTACATCCAGATACCTTAAGGCAGCTTACCCCTGATATCCCCACATGTTGTAACAGCCTAGGTTAGTTATGGTGCATCCCTCCCCCCATAGACTGACATGCAGGGCCATATACCACTGTTACATACACTGGCCTCTGGAGTGCATAAGGGCACACATATTGTGTAGATGAAGCCCACACATATATGGACCCAACCCCACAATATGTGTGGGGGCCACAACAGCAGTGGAATGATGGCAGGAATGGAGCATGACATACTCACAACCCACTACATAACAACCCCTGACAGTATGCCATATGGACAAAGCCTGGTATGTAGGTGGAAGACAGAGGCATTGTCGTCATACACTAAGCAAGTCGCTGGTGTTACAGGATAGTCTGCAACATACCCTTAGTCAGGAATATGAAGTTAGAAACACAAATGGATGTAGCCATGTACTGATAGCACTCAACACACACACTGCCAGTGATATATCTGACACAAGACCTGTGTGGTGGACAGACAAAACATAACAGTCAGACCTCTGGACATCAAGTGGATAGGCCCACAGTTGAGAGCTATGCAGACAGACTGCACTCCATGTTAAACTAGTATGTACACACAACCTTGTAACACTGGTGCTATACAATGCATACAACAACACTACTCACACTCTGTCTCTAGTTCTTGAACCTCATACAAATATGTAGCTGGCCTGAGTGTGCACATTCTCTTGTAAGATGTATTGCTACCTGCTCTCTGTAACACTGCTGCCCGCACACAGGAAGGATGTCCACCATACAGGAAAGGTAACGGGACCATGTCTACATGATGTAGGGATTTATAGTAGTGGGTTGCCATGACAGTGGTAATTGGAAGTACTACACAGCATGCTGCATGCAGGTAGCAAGTGGAGGACACTGACTGGTGCAGAGGCCATCACCTGATCATGTGCATCATCTACAAAATCCATGCTGCAATCTATTCAAAGCAGCTCAATCCATTTACTGGAGAGACAGAGATAGAGAGAGAGTGAGTGAAAGGCAAAAGAAAAAAAAAACATCCATCCAGCAAACTATCCATAAGAGACATCATTCCCACAACAGGTATGTGAAGTATATATGCATGTAATTGACTGTAGTATTTGGTCCATAATACTGGAATAGATTATGTGGAATGATTTATATGTACCATCAGGTGTTGTTGTTATAATGCTGTTCAGCTGAACAACTGCTAAGGACAATAGAGTCTGTCCCTGTTGATAGTGGGCCATACTCATCAACTGTGCAGAGCAGCACTGACTGATAAGATGTAAGCCATCATAGTGTGTATTGTGTAATGGGAAGCATGTATATTACTGTGGCCAATAGCTGGTGGTGGAAGTAATGCCATAATGATGGACACATGGGTTCCACAGCCGACCACTTGCAGCATACTCAGATTAACCTGTACTGTAGCATGCTGGAATGCCATAGGTGTATAATAGGGTTACCTGCAATCTGGCCCAATATATCCCCCTAATGTTAGGCTGTGTCCATATGTGGCACCTGTTTGTTTTGTAGCAAGGCAGAAGAGTGCAGCTGTGCAGGAAGGTATTGTGAGATTGTGGACTGGATGTCTGAATGTACCCCACATATAGGTATGTATATGTGTACACATATATATATATATATATATATATATATATATATATATACACACACACACACACACATATATATATATATATATATATATATATATATATATATATATACACACACACATATATATATATATATATATATATATATATATATATATATATATATATATATATATATATATATATATACATGTATGTCCACAGATATACAGATACCCATATGTAGATATATATGTAAACATATATATACAACATCATATATATCTACACATATATAGATATATATCTATATGTACGTCTACATATATACAAACACACACACACATATATATATGTAAATACATGTCTCCTATATTACCACCACAGTGCTGCATGCTATGTGCGAGGGAACAGCACACATAGCAATACACACAGATATATACAGCTGTCAGTGTGTGCAACATGGACAGGTATATCACATGTGAATCCCTTGTTGGGACCACATTGCCCTTGTCTGTGAAGTAGGTAATGGGACTATGGGGAAGTATGGCAGGTATAGTTGTGGAGGTGGTCCGGGTTGACAGATATAGAGGACAGTCTACAGGGGTGGTATGTGACACATGTGGTTGGTAAACACCCTGGATGGTGTGTGTGGTCTGTGATGTGGAAGCCCCATGGGCCCCAGTATGGACACAATGGGAACAAGCCTCCCACCCACTGCTACTCACAACAGCAGTCCACGTCCCAAAGGTGCCTGGCTTGGAGGATGAGCAGGAGGAGCATGTGGGCCCTGTGAATGTGTACTGGGTGCCTCAAGGTGATGTAGCACATCCTATATGTGTCTGTGGAGCCCACTATGGAACAGACCCTGGACCTGACCTCGGGGGAGAAGATCATGTCTGTGTGTGCACCCGGGGGGGACAACATCTCCTGAGGTGGTTCCACCTGAAGGTAGTGCTGGACCAGTACATGAGGAGGCCCCAGGGTGGGTCCCACATGTGATGTGGCCTGGTAATATGGGCAGATGAGTTTGGAGAGGTGGTTCTGCTGGCAAATATTCCCTAAACATGCTATTGTGTCATAGTTATAGAACATATGTGGGTAGTAATAGTCTACACAATCCCGGAGCATGTCCAACAGCATGCATAGTTATCCCCAATAACACATAATGTCAGATGTGCAGCAATTACATAGTAAGCATACCACAGGCATATATGGAACCATAGTGGCCCTGACAATGGCATGCAGGTGAATAGTCTGTAACAGGCCAGCAATGATAGTGCCCACACAGGGAACATGGCTACAAACACATAGCACAAAGTGTGGTACAATACAATATCTGTACCACTGGTAAGTAAGCTGTAGCCATACCTATTGAGTTGTGTGTACAGTTTGTTGTCACTGATATGGTGGGGGGGGGTCTATATTAAATCATCAAAATGGCAGAATTTTGAATGAACTAATATCGAACCCAATATTGCAAACACTGAAAACAACGAATCTGCACAAAACCAAATTCTTTCCTAGGGAAAGAATTCACTTGGCCATTTTTGCGGCTTTGCTGTTTTCAGCGATGCGGTGGATAGTTACAGGCTGGGTTAAGGTAAGTGTGTGATTGTGCGGACATTCAGGTTAGAGCACGGGTTGGGTGAGTTAGGGTTAGGGTATGGGTCAGGTAAGTGTGCGATTGTGACAGAATTTGGGGTTAGGGGTGGGTTAAGTGAGTTAGAGTTAGGGTTAGGGAGTGGGTGAGGGTGCGATAGTGAGAATTTGGGGTTAAGGATGGGTTAAGTGAGTTAGGGTTAGGGCATGGGTGAGGTGAGTGCGTGATAGTGAGAATTTGGGGTTAGGGGCGGGTTAAGTGAGTTAGGGTTAGGGCGTGGGTGAGGTGAGTGTGCGCTAGTGACGCACCTTAGGGTTAGGATCTGGGTTAAGGTAAGTGGATAGATAGTAGTGTATGTGCAGTGTAGTGTAGGGTTAGATGTAACTTTTAAATGTATGTGTGTGGATTGCTGCTTTTTAGTGTGCTTGTGGTTTGTGTGTGTTTCTCGGAAGAGCAAATTTTTTTCCTGGGAAAAAATTCACTGTTTTGAGGTTTTGATATTGTTAGGGTTCGGGTTTTGCAGTTCGACATTACGGCATTTGATAATGAGCCGTTTCGATGGTCTGATATACACCCATGGGGGGTGACAGAGATGTGTATTAAGAACTGTGGTAACCTTGCTGTATGAGTTGCTCAGACCTGTTTCCATCTTTATGTCTTTCAGGCAAGATGTCACATGGATGGCTCCCTGCTTACTCAGCTGCTGAGAATGAAATAGTGCTAAACTACCTAATCCAGCACTACCCTATCTTGTTTGGCTGGGCTGCCCATGAGCAGCAGGAGTGGACCACCTGTGGAACAACCTAGTCTATGGGGTCAATGATGTCAGACTGCACAACCACAGTTATGAGCAGGTCTGGCATCATTGTTCTGACCTGCTTCGCAATGCCCATTGGTGTGCTGCTGCAGTCTGGGGGATCATCTCACAACAGGGAGGGCCATGCCATCCATTCCCCCTGACACATGTTGAGGAGCTCCTCGCCAGCCTCGCGGCACCTGCTCATCTGCACAGCCAACTGTCGGACACCATTGTGGAGGTGGGTGCTACCCACACACCAGCTGAGGAGCATGCAGGTAAGGCCAAAGGGCACATCAATAGACCACTGGTGCATATGCATAAACATCTGTACATGTAGATCATGCATATCTGACATGTCATAGATATAGTTTGTTGCTGCATAGTGGTAATAAACAGATGTGCATACATGGTAGTATTGTGGACATGTACTGTTGATGTACTGTAATGCTGCACCCACCCTGTAGCAATGCCACAGGTGTGGTCACTGACTTTGCATCTCTCACCCTGTTATGTAGGTCCCTCCGGTATACCACCAAGGCAGCAACCTGAAGCTGGTGAGTATGGTTTATATTGATGCTTGCCAATACACTGAGCATTTAATGGACTATGGTATATTCCATGCACACATCTAACACACATACCCAGACTGCATGCTGTACATGTGCACGTATTTTTGCTATTAAATGCATGACATCACAGTTGTGACCATGATGGGGTATTGGAAAGGAATGTCAGACACCTGCAAGATAACTAACATCCTGTCATTGCAGAATGTGTCCAAAGGGAGTAACATAATGGTGGGAGACATGGCCTACAGTTGGGACATGTGTGAAACATCACCCGTATACAGTGCAACAAGAGTGTATATACCAGTAGTACAATGGCAACTGTTACAGAGTTACACTATGGCATAATGTATTACTGTGGTCCACATTATTAGCTGGGACTAGGCTGTAACAAGTGGTGGTCAGTGTATGGGATACTGAAAACTGACACACATGTGTAGGCCTTACTTGTCAAGCATCTGCAAAAAGGCTGAAGGTGGGGAGGAGGTGTCAGTATGACACACCAGTGCACTGCAGCAGAGATCCTAAGGATGCTAAGAATGGCTGTATCTGCATACAGTCAGGTTCAGGAACTGTGGCAGACATAACCCTCCCCCCAGAACAATAGTAACAGCAGTGTGTGAACATCAAGGGATGTGCACATGAGTAGACCTTGCAATCATGCAGATTTGGGGGCATGAGTAGGACAGTCTGAACATACACTGGCAAATGCAGATGGCCCATGCTAGTATACCTCTGCCAGAAGTAGTGACTGCTGTAGCACACTTAACAATAGGTGCAACAAACTGTCATGATAAGGGTGTGCACACATATGCACACACAGAGTGTATGCATTGCGGTCAGCATCCGCACACCTAACACATTCTGTAGACACTGCATGTGAATGTACAGGACATATGTCACATATCGGGCTCATGTACTGTTAATATATGCAGTGATGTGGTCCCATGGCATTTCAAGGTCGGGTGCATCATATCAATAAGGGTGTATACACTCCCCATAGCCATGGTATTCTCTGACGGTTGTCAGTGTAATAGTATAGGATTGGTCATACAAGGCCCGCTGATGTTGAGATCTGTAAACCAGACATCAGGCATTCACAAATGACATCTGTCCACATATCATCTCAGGTATGTGTGGCTGAAAAACATAGGGGTTTTGAGCATTAGAGCTGACATAACTGACACAGTACTACATATTCAGCAATGGGTTGTACAACTGTGAGGTTTGGTGCACAGTACACGGCAGGGTGCAGAACAGGTGCACAGCAATACTGTGTACATGGGTGCAAGTGGTATCCAAGGGAAGGGGCATCACCTACTAACACAGCACATGCATCACACACATGTATACTGTTGCAAACATGGATTGACTATAGCTGTATTGCATGCTGTTGTGTACCATATGTTATGTATGTTGACAGATGGGTAAAAGGAGGACTGTGTGTACTATCACTGTGCAACCTCACCTGTATGTGTGTGTGTGTGTGTGTGTGTGTGTGTGTGTGTGTGTGTGTGTGTGTGTGTGTGTGTGTGTGTGTGTCTGTGTGTCTGTGGGTGGTTATTTTGTCTGTGGGGTCACTCTGGTGAAGTGGAGGGAGGTTGATGCATCTAGGATGCGTGTGTGCATGTGTATGTGTTTGTGTGGGTGTTCATGTATGCACATGTGTGATTGTGGGGTTGTTCATACAGCAGTACTTCCCTTTGGGATCGTGCAGTACATGGACTTGGACTGACACATGACACACCAGGAATACTTGTCATGTATGTAATCACAGAACAACTGTAGCATGGAATATGCATTGTGAGGGAAGGTAGATACCAGGTATACCCTTGATATCACATTCAGCAGAGAGGTGACTGATAACCCATGTATGCAGCACTACAGATGCATTGGGGAATTACTAGACAACACCAGGAAGTGTACCCATATATTACAATTGTCACATGATAGGTTGTTTGAGCAGCATATCTGGCATGTACTGAGCAATACTTAACATGACACTCCAGTGTGTGATATTATGGAGTGAGCATAGTAGCCCCTCACATATAGGGTCCATGCTCACGATGTCCAGACATACACAGGGTGAACACTGAATGACAGCAGTGAGGCCATGTAAAACCACTCCACTTAGGTCAGGGAGGTAATGGAGTAACAGGTCTTGTGTTGTGATCAATTGTCTAGGCATTTAGAGGAATGATACATTAATGAGTGGTATTAATGAGTGTATGTTACCAAGTGTGATGCAGGATGGAGAACGCATGGGAATAAATGTGGGACTGTCTGTAAAGTCACGGACAGGTAGGTATTAAGGTGGTGTGTGTGTGTGTGTGTGTGTGTGTGTGTGTGTGTGTGTGTGTGTGTGTGTGTGTGTACTGTTATGCAATGCTGTACAGGTTTTAAAGTGCATTTCTTGTTTTCCCCCACAGGTGGCAAGGTGGGTCAGGGTCACTCCTGAATGCAATCTGATGTTGGTGTCCATACAGACACCGAAGATGATGATAGTACTGTTGAGGCACAGGTGGGGTTGTCAGGGGCCAAAACAGTGCCATCATTTGACATCCCCCTTTTTGCCACCCCAACCCGGCACACAGGTTCAGTGCCTATACATACCCCATCACCAGTGGCCATAGTGGAGGGACAGCTGGCGTTTGATGGCAGTGCACAGGAGAGTGTGGTAACCATGCCTACTGTGTCTGGTCACAGCAGGCATAGCTGGATGTCCGGCAGGGCACCACATAGGCAGATGTCCCATGGTGCTCATGGTAGGGCTGCTGGTCATCATGCCCCTGGCAGATGTGCCACAACTGGTACCACCAGGTGCGTGTTTCAGGCTGTCATGGCAGTGCAGGCATGTATGGAATGTTACATCAGACAGGCCCTGAGACTGCAGAGGGCTGCTCTCACATCTGCAAGCGACAACTTCCATGAACTGTCTGGTGCCATCCATGCTTATACTGTGATCATGGATAGACAGTCTGGTGAGATGATGGCCCTCATCGACCGTGGTTTGTCCATGCTTGAACATGTGGTGGGAGTGCGGCGATGGCTGGGTAGGCCAGCAACACCAACAGCTGGCAGCCAATGTGGATGTGCTAGGATACCAAGGGGCTCCCGTAGTGGCAGTACCAGCCCTGGCACTGCAGGGGGTGTCCACACCAAACCACAGCAGGCCATTAGCACGTGGTCCTGGCCAGTCCCAGGAGGGACCTGGTCCCAGCAGACATCTGTCATCATCAGGGGAGAGTAGCACATTGAGGCCTGTACCTGGATGTGCCCATGGAACCCCTGTCAGGCACAGTCCACATGTCCGTGGCCGGAGGGAGTGAACTACACACCCTGCCAGGTATGGTTTGCAGCTATCCATAAACACCTGTGTAGGGCAGCCACCTGGCTGAACTGTGTGCATGCATACCCACACACTATACGTACACACCTAGGGCAACTGATACCTACACACACCTGGCAGTTCACTTCTTTACAGCCCGTACCCACACACATGGTGTCAAATGTATGGCCAACCCTCGGTCACTGGCAAACCAACAATACACCCTGTGGATATGATGATACCTGTGCCACATCCCTGTCATCCATAACATTGATGCAGGGACAGGCTAATCTGGTTGTGATGCACATGGTAACTGTACTACAGTGTACCAAAGTACTGCAGTGTGACATGTTGTCAGGAGTAAAGTTTAATGCATACATGTCAGGTGGTGTAGCCATCCAGTAATGATGCATTATAGCTGTTAGTTACACTGGTTGATTGTGGTCTCCATAATGTTATCCATTTGTATAGTAGGTGTACATGTGTCAGCAGGAGGATGGTCTGCAGTCATATTCCACAAGGGGTATGGCACTGTGGTGACACCATGGCTGTGACATATCTGGGGTACAGTTGAACACATGTCACAGGTTTGTATAACAGTTATAGCCTGTGCCACATGGACAAGTGAGCCACTGGGATGTGTATAATCTGCAACCTGATGTAGACCCATCCACATACATGCACAGTCTTACTTGGCAACACTGGGACTAGACCCCTACCTAGGTATGTAGTGCTACTGAAGTGTGTGGCTCTCATTGCACACACCACACAGCGTTTAGGGTGAGGTGTGTTCCAGGTTACATGTTACATACAGAACATCCCCAGACATATACAGTATGCTAATGGGGGATGTAATGTGTGTATATGGACAATACATAGTGTGACATACCTTCATATACACATTAACAGACACATAACAGGCAGACACACATCCGAGAGACCTGGGCCTATCGCTGCTAACTAACTTGACTGTGTGTCCAAAGTGTTACAGATAGGCTGCACACAGCACATGCATAACTGGGCTGGATTATGGTATCAATTACCTGTATGGTTGATGGTGACAGTGGTCACCATAAAGTGGGACACGGGACATATACCAGGTGTACCTTGGTGTAATGACAATGTACACAGCACCCACATCCCCCAGTGGATATTGTACTCCCTGAAACCCATGATGACACTGACATACCCACCATCACACATTGCCCACAACTGGGATACAACCCATTGTATATCCCAACAGTGGTACCACAGAGATATGCATCTAATGCACATGTCACAGGCATAGTAAGGTGTTGCATTCTCATGTCTCACCTATGGGCAGCAACAACACTATCTGTGCTACTGTGTGGCAATGGGTATTGTAGTAGAAACATGTGGCCTCAGAATGCTGTACCCTACAGATATACGGACATGCACACATACACACACTTGCCAGAACTCAGTGGGTATTCCATGCCTATCGACCCATTTGTATAAAACTGTTGTGCTGGTACTGCAAGGCTCGTGTAGCTGGTAGGGAGAGGAGCATAACAGGGTACATGTAATGTCCCATACAGCGGCAGCCTGGGGGTCCTGATGGAGAGATGAAAAGTCAGCAAGCAAAGGAGCATAGTAATGCTGAAATTGAATTCATCCTCAAGTCTTGGTGAGTACCTTCATGAGGTAGACCCTCTTTTTCACAAAATCTCACCAAGGCGACACTGATATATAGACTGTATTTATATAGCATATGTCATGGAGAGAAGTAAATCAAAAATAAAAAAAGATAGCAGGGTGCACAAGACCCAAGATATAAAAGTGCCCAATCCTGGTAGGCGCACTGGTGCCAGGACTGGAAAAAATGACAGTGTAGAATCCTCAAAATATGGAAACAATCCTACAATGGGGCCAGGCCAGACTCAGGGGGATGATGCCCCCCCCCCCCATTGTAGAAGGACATAGTAGTCCACAAAAATGACAAAAATTGATTGGCCAAAGAAGAGCCATAAAGACAACAGAGTGGACTATTGAGGATAAGAAAGAAATTATGTATTGTTACTATTATGTAAGAAGCCCAGAATTTCCAGACACAAGATATACAAAATGATTAAGAGAGAAATTAGAGGAAAGAAAACTACTTCCGCAAGAAAAACTGTCACAAGCTTCAAATAAAAATTTGCTTTCATTACTACAACATATTTTTGAAAAACAGTATATAGAGCAAGATACTTTGATCTCTTTGGGAAAAGAAGCCTCTGAGGAAGTGAGAAAATATAAACAACAAAACCTAGAGATATTTGAAAAATATAAAAAAGAAATATGGACATGAGAAAGAAAGAGAGATATGATATGATGCAATATTTTTGCAAAGAAGAAAGTCGAGTTAACTAATATACAGAAGGCAGTTTCAAAGATATTCGAAGAAAAATACAGGCAAAGGCACCCAGATATGGAAAATTTCACAATAAAAAGACTAAAATCACAAAGATTTAATGTAGAAAAGACGATTAGTAAAGTAGAAGTTAAAGAAATAGAAGTTGAAGTTATGGAGTGCCTGTGAAATGAAGGATTTAATGTAGAAGGTCTAAAACAGACTAAATCACAGCATAATGGTGTGAGCCCCCAGAATAAGGAAAAGCAAGAAGATCAGGTGACATGTGAAGAAGAATTCTGGACAGGGGAAAGGAAAAGAGATTTAATATGGTGTAATAACTATGCAAAGGAGAAATCAAAACTAACTACTACAAAAAGAGCAGCACCAAAGATATTTGAAGAAAAATATAGGCAAAGGAATCTAGATATGGAAAACTTTACAATACAAAAAAATAAGAAGACTAAGAGGAAAATTAGAAAAAGAGATTAGTAATGGAAAAGTCAAAGAAATAGAAATTGAGGTAATGGAACAGCTGCAAAGGGAAGGATTCAGTGGAGAAAATCAAATGCAGAAAGCACCACAACAGGATAGAGCAATGGATATCCAAATTAAGGGGAAACCAGTGGAACAGGAAGCAACAGGTCAGGTGCCATATCAAGATATTTTGGAGCCTTCCACAGTTAACCAGTATAAAAGTTCAATTGTAGCTAGATGGGAAGGAAAGAAACAGGAAACTGGAAACTCTGATGCAGTCAATGTTGAGGAGTGATAGGCCAGTGGGTTCCCATATGACAGAACAACAGATGACACAGGATGAAATTGAAGAGAATGTGCCATAAGAAGATGTTATAGAACTTTCTATAGAATACCCGCAGGAAATGGAAAACAAGGGATGTGCCCTCAGTATGGAAGAAAAGGAGTTAAGAGAAGAGTTGCTTGATTTAATAGACAAAGACAGATATAGCAAGATCAATGAGAAAAATAGACTGCAGAAGGTTAATAAAACCCCAAAAGTCAGAAGCTTGATAAAACAAATGAACACAGTAATTAGGACTGTCCATAGAGATCCATGCAATATAACAGAAGTAAACAGAATATATTACTGTGCTGCTAAATTAATAACTGATAAAATTCTACCACAGGAACATAGGGTAGTGGGGGAAAAGGGGGGGAGAAAGCGAATACCATCATGGAAATATCGAATAGAGAAAACTATAAAGCAGCTAAGACAAGAAGTGTCATTGTTAGAAGATTATAGAAGAGGGAACAGATCAACAAAAATATTAAGAAAGATAGATGTGAGAAAAGCAATGTGCAGTATTAGAACAGACTAGGATCTATTATGCACTATTGGAGATAACAAACTAAAAATTTCAAAACAAGCAGAAAGACTCAGAAGATACAAAGAGAAATATAAGGGAAAAGCACAAAATAAGCAATTTACTGATGATGCAAAAAAGTTTTATAGAGAATTTGGAAATAAGGTAAAAGGAATTGATAGACCACCGAAGAAAGAGGAAGTAGATACATTTTGGAGAAGTATCTGTGAAGATCCTGTGGAACATAACAAAGATATTAAATAGATAGAAGAAGTAAAAGAAAGAATAAGAAGTTTAAAGGTACAGGATATGAAATTTGATGAAATAACAGCCAGAGAGATTGAAACAAAGTTGAGAAAAGCCTCTACTTGGAAAACCCCAGGCCCAGATGCAGTACCTAACTTTTGGCTTAAAGTATTAACTTCTTTACACGAGGATCTAGCCATGAGTAAGAACTATTTATATGCACACTCCAAATAGACACCTCACTGGTTAACAACAGGAAAAACAATGTTCTTACTTAAGAGTGAACCTGCAAGCTACCCTAAAAATTACAGACCAATAACTTGTCTTCCGACGACGTAAAAACTATACACGGGGATTGTCGCCAACAGAGTTTATAGTCATTTAGAGGAAAACTTAATTATGGCAGTAGAACAAAAGGGCAATAAAAGAAAGTCATATGGAACAAAGAATCATTTGTTGTTAAAGTTATAGTGGAGGACTGTAAGAAGGGGAAGAATCTAAGTATGGCATGGATTGACTATAAAAAAGCATTTGATAGTATCCCACATTCATGGATAAAGAGTGCTTAAAAATGTATAAGATACATCCTACACTGATTGATTGCATTACAGTAAGCATGAAACAGTGGCAGACCACTTTGCAATTAAGCCATGATAAAGGACAGATTATTATCCCAGGGATAAAAATCCAAAGGGGGGTATTCCAGGGTGACTCCCTGTCACTGTTGCTATTTTGCCTTGCCATTAATCCATTAAGCTGTTTACTTAACAGCTTAGGTCATGGCTACAATTTGGCCTCTAGAAAACAGCAAAGTCTAGTGACTTCTCATCTTCACTTCGTCGATGATTTAAAATTGTATAGCTCATCAGATGAGGAACTGAAAGCACAGCTTCAGGTTGTCAAAACTTTTTCAGATGATATTGGAATGTCATTTGGTCTTGATAAATGTGCAAAAGCAACCTTTAAAAAAGGAAAATTGCAGCACCAGGAAAACATCAGTTTGGGACAAGAATGTGATATAAAAGAACTTGAGCAAGAGGGAGTGTATAAATACTTGGGAATTGATGAAGGATCAGCAATAAAACATGAACAAATGTGAATAAAGCTTAGTAAGGAATACTTTAGAAGACTTAAATTAATCCTGATAACAGCATTGACACCTAGGAACAAGATCCAAGCTATAAATCAATTTGCTCTTCCTGTCCTAACTTATAGTTTTCGAGTGATTGACTGGCTCCAAAAAGTGTTAGATAGACTGGATATTAAAACAAGAAGGATGCTTCATGCTCACCAAATGATTTGTGTATACCAACATTATATATTCCCCATTTTGAAGGAGGGATGGTCCTCCTTGAAACTGATTACATGTATAGATCTGCAATCGTGGGACTCCACACATATCTACTGACCTCACAAGAACCAAATGTAGTGAAAGTTTTGAAACATGAGGAGAATAAATCTAAGATGACATCTCTGCTTAATTTAGCAGAAGCATATCGACGTCAAGCAGGAATGGAAATCAAACCAGAAGTGGATAAAAAACAGGCAGCAACTAAATGTGCAAAAAACAAAAGAAAGAATATAAGGTGAAGTACCAGATGAGAAGGCAAGAAATGTGGAAAAAACATAAATATAGTTGTAAGTATTGAAAACTTCTGGAAGAGCCTCATGCTGATCAAGAACGAATGCAGGAATGGTTAAGGAGAGGTGAATTTACATCAAGAAATGAAAGGTTAATATTGGCAGCCCAAGATAGCGGGCTACGTACACGCTGGTTTGCTAAGTCAATTCAACATGTGGGAGAACAGACATATGTAGGTTTTGTGGAACCGAATTGGAAACAGTCACACACCTTATTGCTGGTTGCAACTTTCTAATGGCAGAGGGACTGTATACTGAAAGGCATAATAATGTGGCGAGATTGTTACCCTGGAGATTGTGCCAAAATTATGGTATCAAAGTGGTTGAAAAACACTGGAAACACGAGCCACAGAGTATCATAGAAAACAATAAAGTTTGCATCACATGGGATCACCCAATACCAACAGTCCAAAAGATAGATGCCAGAAAACCGGATATAGTGGTCCAAGAAAAGAAGACAAAAGTAGTATTGATCATTGAAATCGCCACACCTACTGACTAAAGTGTCTTGCATACAGAGAGACACAAAGCCATAAAATACCTCGATCTGCTGGCAGATATGAGAGCCATGTGGAAGGATACCCAGACAGTTCCAATAGTAGTAGGAGCAACTGGTCTTATAAAAAATAATTTACAGTCATATTTAGATATGTTACCAATTCATGTAACACCATACAATTGTAGAAGGAGTCATTGCTGGGCACATTGCGGGTGCTGCGAAGAGCACTTTTGGCTAACATCAAAGAGTGAAACTATACTAATTTAATGAACTTTAATCGTACTTTGACGTAGGAATGGGGTCCATTCCTGTCATGATATTAGAAGCCCAAATGACTTGGAGAAATTAAAAAACAGCAGCCACAACTGATTATGGTAATGGGTGTTGCAGTGGTTGTGAATTCACACGTACAGGTGTGCTAACACACAGACACTGCTATCCTCAATAATGCACACGTACACATGTGTCAGTACTGGGGTGCATCACTGCAGGTGGTCATAGCTGTGTACCTAGCTATTGTCCATGGAGAGATGAGTTGTGTAGGGGATGTGTGTACAGTGGTATCCTGCCACCTGCCATGTGGCAGCAGGCAATCTATTGACAGACACCACTGTGGTGACCCTCAGGGTGAGAGTGACATGCATCAGCCAATCCTCTGGGTGCTTCCTGCACATGGCCACTGAGGTGATCAAGTTGACATGTATGCAACATGGATTACAACACATGGTTAGTGTCTGTGATGGAGACCTGTACCCAAGCATGTTCTGTTGACAGTGGTAGTGTAGTTGAAGTACCCGTGGCATGTGGTGTGTACAGGGTGTTGTATCCTATATGTGCCAGTTCTTACACAGCTGGGCAGACATGTCAGTGTCAATCAAGCATAGGTTGCCTGTACATATCCCAGCTGGATACCTGCCATCTGCACATCTGTATAGGGACTGACAGTCATCAGCTTGGCAAATAGCTATGCAGTAGGATGAATGTGTTGACAGATAGACGTTTGACAACAATATGTATGCCATAACTACATGTTGGAAGCCCTCACTAACATGTGCTGTACATACGGTAGTCTACAGTTACATTCCACATGTTGGATCATTATCCACTACGGGATATATACTGTGACAAGCTCACACACCAGAGACACAACAGGGAGGCCTCAGAGTCCAGCTATGCCTGCAGGTGTACCTGTTGTCAGTACTACATTTAGCACTCTACTCTTGTCTGGGAAAGCACTGTCAACAGCAGTACCGCCATGATACAGTACATGCCAGTGTGACAGCATGTACCCTGGGTTACTACCCCTGTATATATAAGAAATTCACATGGATAACAGTGCTGTACAGGCCTCATATACTTGTGTGTCCCAGACATGACACTCACACCCTTTGCTACTGTAATGATAACACATAGGTGCATGTATTGTACATGGCATTACATACACTTATTACAGATGTCATTACCCTGCTATGTTATCGGATTGGGTGACAAGAACTGGTTACCAGGGCTAAGCCATGCTTATCAGGTATCAACATTGCTCCAATATAACAGTTAAGCTGATTTGCGCACTGGTGATTAAAGCCTACACTGTGTAAGTGCCTGTACGTTTACCCATAGCTTAGCACTGCTTAGCTTCATGCAGACCCACTCAAACATGCTTAAAGCTGCTAAAAAGTGCCTTACCACTCTGTATCTGACAGCCCTTGTTCTGCCCATCAACAAGATGAACAGCCATTGTAGGTCTTGAACCCCGGACCCTGTACGCTATAGTCACAACACTTAACCAATACACCATGACCACTGTGAAGACAGCTGTTGTTTTTCCAATATATTTGTCAAGACACATATTGATTAGTATTGAACAATTGCCTTTACTTCAACAATTGTGTAGCACTTGTTATTAGTATGACTATTGCATCACATATGTTGTTTTATCATAATGTACACATATCAAATACATACAGTGAGATACATCTGGGAAGGTATACACAACCGTGATGTTTACATATGACAGGAATATGGATATATACATATATGGGAGCACTTTATAATCTCGAAATACTGAAATGTCAAATTTCAGTATCTCGAGACTATAAAGCAGAATGTTTACAATAGCGAAAGTTCATAATCGCAAATTCAAATATCTCGAATTCGCGGTTATGGCCTTATGCTACATAATGTCTGGGATTGTGTTTTGATGGTGCGCAGTGCTGTGTGTGGATCTAGGTGTTATGTCAGGTAAGTGAGTGTTTTGTAAGGGTTTTGTGTGGGAGTTAGAGTGTATGTGAGTGTGCTGATATGTTTGATGTGTGTGTGAGGGACTGAAGAATGTGCGTGTGTGAGTTTGCTTTTGTTTCCTGTTTGTGTGATCTTGGAGTTAGTATATATAAGTAGGGGGGTGCAGGGGGGCTTGCCCCCCTGCTTATGTGTGTATGAGTTGTGTATCTGTGTAGTTTTGTTTGTTTATGTTGTGATGTGGGTGTTGTGGTGTATGTATGGTGTAGTGTGTGCGGTTTGTTCGATGTTTTGAATTTCGTGGTTTTGGGTTTGGGGTTTTGTTGTTTTAGTGTTTTGTGGATTCGGTTTCATGGTCTCAAAATACTGAAATACGATATTTCAGTATTTCGAGATTATGAAGTGAATCCATACATATACATATCTACACAATATGCATAATACATCTAATATATACATATTCCCTTCCTTCCTCTTTAAGGACTTGTGAAAACTATGAAAACTTTAAAACTCAGCTACATTCCTACCTTTCCTCTAACAGGAAATGCAACTGCACTCTCCCCACCTAGCCTAATAATCAATTCACCCCTTAAACTCCTGACTAACTCTGAGTACAAGCTAACCTAGCATAAATGTACATATTGTAAATAACATAATTGTTCGTATTATAAATAACCCATCCCACCTTTTTTTTCTCTCTTTTCCTTCTATGTTTTTATTCTCCCTCTCAATTAAGTTACCACTGCCATCCTAAATATTTAGGTACTATGTAATCAAAGAATTTATTCCTGTTCTCTAGCATGGAATGAAATTGTAATTGTGTCTTCTTTACTATGATTGTATATGTAATTAAACTATGTAATGGGGAGCATTTCTCCCCAGGCCTCCACTGAAAATGGGCTCCCTGAGCCCAGTGGAACTCCCTGGTCATCAAACTGGAAATAAATAAATAAATAAATAATATGTTGATATATATCTACATGTACATACACATGTATATTCATACATATGTCTGTATACACATCTGTATAGTGCATCATATATATAGCTATGTGTAGATCTCTTTTTATATACATATATATATATATATATACATATATATATATATGTGTGTGTGTGTGTGTATATGTAGATATATGTATATATAGCTATATATGTATGTACATCCTATGTGTGCAAATATGCCTATTTATGTAGCTATATATGTAGATATCTATAACTATATGTGCATACATATCTATTCTGATATACCTATTACTGTCAATATATATGTAGATATCCATAAGTATATGTTCATATGTATCTATATCTGTATATGTGTAGACATATATTGCTGTGTATATGTATATATTTGAGTGTTTATATATGTATATATATATATATATATATATATATATATATATATATATATATATATATATATAAATATCCATCTATGTATGTTGATATGTATATGTGTATATATATATCTATATAGATATATGGATAATTATATGTACATATATGTTCACCATATGCCTGAACATGGACTGGAGTCTTACTTCAGACACAATAGTCCCAACCTCTTAGTGCAAGGGGATGTCAGGTATGTATTGCAGGTAGATATGTAGACTGTTGTTACTGTGATAGGGGTTGTTTTAACAGACATGTTGTGTGTGGGAGGTCACATCTGCTTTTAACATCTGTGCCATTGGCTACTGACAGACATCCTAAGGACATGATAGTACAGTACCACTGCTAGCACAGTAATGATCTTGTGGACTACAGCAGAGATATGACCAATAAATGTTGACTGTCTGACACACTCTGGTCCGTCCAGAGGTATGCACAGAACCCCTTAGTGCAAGACATGTGGACCAAGCCGTGGATGTTAGCAGCCATGTAGATGGGTATGTCACGTAAATACTGGAATACATATGCCCACATAGATTATGCATTCACACACTCCTGTCTGTCCTGACACATAATAACCACTGGTGCAGAGGTCACATGGCCACATACTACCCACTAGTTAGTGACATACATCTGTACAGCATCCCACTGCTTTGTGAGATATACATGACAGTTATGGTGGCCTTGCAGCAGTACATCTGGCAAATATCTGGACATAACATCACAATGGGTTAAGTACAGTAAGCTGCTAGGCATGTAACAAAGCACTGTGCAAACTACAGGCAGACTGCCACAACACTGGCCTACATTTCTTATTGGGGAATACACATGTACCTGCAAATATAGCAGGCTCTACAGGCATGTCACAGCACAGAGTAACAGACACCTGTGTGAAAGTGCATACCCACAACCAATGTGAACACAGCCACAGCCACATATGGTAAGCTAGCTTAATATTACAGTATATGGACTGTCTGATCAACACCATCCTCATATGTGCCACTCACACACTAACCCTACATATACTGGGCCACTATGCAGTGTGGTCTGATGCCTGTCTTTGTTATGGGACATGTGTGTGTTTGGCCCTACAAACATGTAAGCCGATAGGGTACCATACAGTGGAGCAGCATGTCACATCAGATAGAATAGGATCAAGAACAATGACATTTACCACAGTCTGTACACAGGCCAAGGTACATATTCGCAATACACACACTGTGGACATTCACCATAAGTACACAGACCTCAGTACTGCACACACAACCACAGAATTCCCAGGTTATGTCCTCAAATATAACCCCTACTATACATAACGTGTAGCAGTCTGATATCTCACTGGCTTGCTATCAGATATGATGTCAATAAATAATGGTGTACAGAACATATGCACCTCTTACTGCATGACATATGTACAAAGGTTGACAGAGTTGTGGCTGGAGGCACAAACACAGGGCCAATATTGACATGTTGCTGTGATAACCTCATACATTTACTGTTGTAATAGGGTTTGTTGTGACATATGTCCTATGAGGGATATGAAGTCAGTAACTCTAATGGCTGTCACCATGTACTGACTGCAATCCTCACATTATGCTTCTGCAGTTCTCAGATAGGTGTTCTGTGAGTAATACAAGAAACAAAAGGCACCACACGCTGCCCAATCTGTAGATGACCCTACAGATGGGGGTTTCCTCAAAAACATAACACTGTCATGACAGGTATTAAAACATGTAGACCAGCCATATCCACACACACCCTGTTAAACCAACATTACTCCAAATGCAGAATAGCAACGCTTACATTCTGTAGTCATGTCAGGCACATCCCCCTCCTGTGTGTTGTCCTGTTTCTACAGTGTATGTTGTTAGAGGTAAATCCCAAATCCATCTGATATGCTGTTTGCCAAACACCAGATCACGGTCCTGCTCACAGTGAATGAAAAGGCCCAACACCATCATGATGTTCCTAGATATTGGAGTGTGTTTCCATGCAATTGGCTATGGGAATATTACCACAGCTGTTCCACATGCAATCAACTAGATGAGGGCTGCAATTCCTGCAGAGGCTATCAGCTGATCATGAGCATCACTTAGAAAACACAAGCTGCTGCCTAAGAAAAGCAGGTGTAGTGCTCCATATCCACCAGAGAGGGAGTGAGAGAGTCAGACAAAGACAAAGTAAGTCAGGGAGGGGTGGGAGAGTAAAACCTAAGCATGTTTGTGTCACACACCTACCAGTACAGGATTTCAAACCCCTGACTGACTATGTATTGCTATCACATGTCTATGCAGCTATTGCATGTGCCACATAGCTTACATATTGAGAAACTGTCCAAACGTATATGGGATGGCGAGTGACATCTGCAGCAGTGATATGGTAGCGATACAGTAGGTATAGTACACGTGCCTGTCCACATGAACTGGTGTTAGAGTCAACACAGCCACACACCCTCAGGGACTCACACACATTGACACACTTGGCAGGGTCAGGGGTTAGTTTGCCACAATACAGTAATGTGCAGGTATCACATGCACCACAGTAGTTATCCAGAGGTTATATGGGAAAAGTGTATGTAAAGGTGCCTGACATCAGACAGCATGTTTCAGTATGCCAATGGGAGTTGTAGTGAGTGTGAATGTGGTCGAAAGCATCATATACCACACACACAGAAACAGGATGCCAGTACTGACATGCATGCATGCATTGCTTCAAAGGTTTGTAGTGGTTGACTGTGCCAGAAGGCTAAACAAGGCTAGGTGAAGGGTATAATTTGGCATCAGGCCACATGACAATGGTTTGCAGTGAGGCTCAGGGGTGGAGTGTCTGGAGTGGCCCACACAGGCGGGTATTGTATTCACCATCCAGTCTCCTGGGTAACTATTGTGTGTGGCCATTGCTGTGCAATGCTTGCCATGTATGTGCTCTTTAGTCCATGACATGGATGCTGTGTGGGATGTGCACTCATCCCACATGCATGTACAGTGACATGTGGAACTGTACCTGAGGTGTCTGGCCCATGTTGTGTACACAGATTGTTATCATCAGATGCACCAGTCCTGGCCTCATGTGGCAGGAACTGGTAATGGACCTCAGGTTGACCCTGCACCTACATTGATAGCATGATACAGGTATTCCCTGGAGTCAGTGGAATCTGTCCATACAGGGCATGTGTTTAAGGCATGGTATGTCCTTTGTGGGTCACATTTGATGGCACCACAGGTGTAGCAGTCGTCCAGTGGGGAACATAGTGAAGGCACACTGTCTGCATGTACGTGCCTATTGTACTGATGGACAGGTTGCCATGCTCTCTGTAGTCCACTGCGATCACACCATGGTTACTATTTGTGGGCAATATGCAGGGTACTACCAACATAGCGGTTGTTGCCTAGGCAAGTGTGTTTGTGTATGAGACATGGGTTGAGAGTGTTCACTGGGTAATACAAGGGTTGCTAACTTTGTTCACCAGGCCTTGATGTCACGTGTAGGGGTATGGATTGGCAACCCAGCCTCTAGGCTATTTCACATCTGTTATCCTTGTAAGGTGGACATTGTGACATATAATAGGGCCACCATATAAGAAATTTGCAAAACCCACTCCACAATGAGTCCAGTTGTTACACACTTACAGCCACCTCCACACAGGATACAGATGACAAACACACACACTTGCCATGTCTGGGATTACAACTCCTACCTAACTAGTATATTACACTACAGCATTACACAGTTATAGGACATGCCATGGAGATTACTGGAGTGTTCCTTCCCCAAAGGTGTATTTCACTGGGAATGACATCAGCAGGCTTCCCAAAGAAGGTCAGTTGAGGTTGTAGTGACTGTGAGTGGCCTCAAAAGCATTGCAGCCCACATAGGCAAAGAAACACACACACAAACATCCACACTTACCATGTGTGGGAATAGAACCCCTTCCAAAGTAGTCATGCTGTGTCCATCTTTCAGATGATGACACATATTACCGCCATACATTTACAATGGCTTACTGCTAGCATGTGTTATACTGGAGGGAATTGTCTTTGGCACTGCAGTTGTGAGGACTTGGCCCTGTCATCGACAGTAGTGGGCAATGGACACCAGGTCAAACCTCAACATGCATACATACTGACCAATCTCACACAACGTGAAACACACACCAACCCAACACATGCATACCTGCATATTATACCAATGCTTCAATCTATCCTGCTAACTTGCCCACCTCAGGTCATCTGTGCTCCACTGGTATTATACCTACACATACATGTTACTACATGTCTACATCGGATTGAAGGGGGGGCACACCTGACCATTTTTACATTTCTACACAGGATTGGGGGTGCACACCTGACTGTTACTACATTTCTACATAGGATTGGGGGGCACACCTGACTGTTTCTACATTTCTACACAGGATTGGGGGGCACACCTGACTGTTACTACATTTCTACATAGGATTGGGGGGGCACACCTGACTGTTTCTACATTTCTACACAGGATGGAGGGGGCACATCTGACGGTTTCTGCATTTCTACACAGGACTGGGGGAGGCACACCTGACTGTTTCTACATTTCTACATAGGATTGGTGGGGGGCACTCCTGAAACTTGTACACATTTGCTATGACTGTACTGGTATGTCAGGTACTCCATTGCATCCTGTATTCTAACCTATCATGCTGACTAGAGGTATATCAGTGTACTACAGCTCTTCAGTTTGATTGACCTACATATCAGTGTCTGACTTCCTACCCTTCATAACTAACATACCACTGCCTGACCTGCTGTAGTCTGTCTGTGTAGGCCTGGGGGGGAGGTTACCCATAGTCATCATTCAGAGGCCTTAGCACAGCCTTTGTTTGTGTTTGTCTACACCTGTCCTGCTGGCTGAGACTGTTGTTGGGTATGTGAACCTCCCTGACTGGCATGTGTGAGTCATATGGACACACGTGGCCCAGCACATTTCATGCAGTGGGTTTTGTTGTCATGTGTAGTACTGGCTACTATGGTGACATGGTATTTGCTACAGATCTCATGGTGCCACTACAAGTGTCTACTATCTGCTGGCATCCCATTCAGCCACCCAATTCCCTTGCATGCTCACATCCATGCCGTAGATACAAGTAACAACACATACTACACCATTCGGCAATTGGTAAGGAGGGTGACCTACCTTGTGGGTGTGCCAGTATTGAGGATGGTGCTGGAGGGCTGCCTATGTTGGATGCACATAGTACACTCCCTATACATAGTTGAGCACAGGTAGTGTCATGTTTGGCATCCCTTTTACTTTATGTGTGAGTCAGAGAGTGGTGTCATTCCATGGGTCCCTCCTCTGTCAGTGTATGTGCTATGCATTGCCTCTTTGCCAAGGCCAGGGCATACTGGGCATGCCTCCTTCTGCCTACTGGGGCAGGCTCAGGTTGTTCCTCCACCGAGTCACTCTGTGCCTGTGCAGGCCTTGACAATGGTGGGGGGCTGTGTGGCCCTGCCCCGTGCTGTCCCTGCTGCAGCTGTTTCTGCAGGATCATATTGTGTAGCATGGCATACACGATGACAATTTGAGTACATGTAGCTGGGGAGTACTGCAAGGCTCTACCGGATATGTCCAGGGACCGGAATCATGACTTGAGCATCCCAAACACATGCTCTATTACAACTCTGGTCTGTGCGTGTGCCTCATTATGGAGTTCTTGTTCGGGTGTGTGTGCATTTCTGCTGGGTGTCATCAGCCACGGCTCAGCATCCCCCACTAGGTGACACTGGCAAATCTCTGGTACAGTTGCGTCAAATGCCAGATGTGGGAATCGTGATAGCTTCCAGGGAAGCCAGCACATGCATTCATTATTATGCCCTGGGCATCGCACAGGACCTGGCAGTTGATGGAGGGAAAGCTCTTGCGGTTAATGTAAACCGTACCCCGCTCACCGGGTGGTGCTTTGATGCATGTGTGCATGCAGTGTATAGCACCCACTACCTCAGGGTATTCTTCTATTTGGTGGAAAAGATGCATATTGCTGGCCAATGACTCATGGGTGTTGGGGAAATATACGTGCTCACCGGCATGTGCTGACATGGCATCCAGGAACTGGTGGAATACCCTGGATGCTGATGCCTGTGAGATCCCCATAATATCCCCAGTTGGCCTTTGGAAGGTACCTGTGGCTAGTATTCTTAGGCCTACACATACCTTGGTATCCACCGGGATGGGTTCCCATCTGTTAGGTCTGTGTGTGAGGCGTGGCCAGCACAGCTCAACAATTTTCTGTAGCAGGTCCTTGTCCACCCTATAGCGCTCCACTATCTCCAGCTCATGTAGCCCCTGGTAGGTTACCCTGGGTCTGTACACTCTTCTCCATCTCCTCACTGTGGGTTGGTCGACAGCATTCTCATCCTCACTAACCTCAGCCTCTTCCACATGTTGGTGTATGATAGCTATTGCAGCCCAAATTCCCCCACTTGTATACACCGGTAGTGTAGAGTATGTGGGAAAAACCAGAGGGAAAGGTGTTTGCATAGTTTATAGTAGTGTTCTGGGTTGGGCTGGGCTGCTGCCTGTGTAATTGGCTGATTCTGATACATTTCACCTGCCAGCTATGCTAGTTCTCCTAGATTACCTTCCTACTGCTGTTTTCCCTTCCCATTGTCTTCCTGTTTAAGCCCGGTGGTGCGCTGCATAAACACAGTGCTTAAATGTGCACAGAGCTGCTATTTCCTGGTTTACTTTTTTTTTTTTTTAAAACCCGGTACACTGCACGCACACCTGCTTAGGCAATGTAGAGAGTGCTAGGCAGCCTCAGACACACCCACTTGCTTAGCTCTGCTAAGCTAAGGGAAAACCTGAGCCACAGGACTCCAATCTGCTTACAGTATGCCTGACACCCCCCCTATAATGTCAGCTAACTCCTAGGCTTGCACCAAGCTATTCCTGTTCTTACACTGTTGGGTGCTGACTAGCATGCAGGGGGAATCTGGGATTCAGTATCATTCCCCTCATTTGCATTGGATTGCCTGCTGATGCATAGTTACAGGTCCCACACTGAGCCTCCCCCTTTAGCAATCACTATTCACTGGCCATGTTGTCTTCTGCCTGCCATTGAGTATAATGGCAAAATAGTGATTTTGGTTAGAATGCTTATTTTAGGGTTTTTATTTTATTTTTCGCCTGATCCAATTTGCTCACCCTATGCTTAAACAGCCGAGATCAGCTAAAAAAATAAAAGTTAATTTTTTATTTTTGCAACTATTTTCCATGCCAATGGCCATATATTTGGCCATTGGCGTGCTTTCTACATAATATCAACCCTTTATTTGGAGCTGTCATTGCTCCATTTTGTATTTGCAAAAATGTACTTGGTTACTAACCGAGTACATTTCTGCAGATTAGACTAGTCCTGCATGGCTGGCTTCCAGCTTCCTGGACTGTAAATTCAGCTCATTTGCATGGATTTCACCTGCAAATGGGGTAATTTGCATGCAGGAGCTGAGTCCGTGCAGGACTAGTGCAGGAGCGCTCATGCACATCCCTGCAGCTTATTCCTGGATCGCACGGCAGACATATTGCCTGTTGGAGCTCCTGCACTAGTCCTGCACACCATGCAGGGCTTGCTGAATCCTGGGGTAAGTGTAGGCTTTATTGAATCTGGTTCTAGATTTAGCAAATCTGAATCTAGCCTATGCTGTAAAATACACAAGTACTAGAAAATGCAAAGTGCAGGAAAAACAGTCTCAAACAGCAAACAGTTGAAACAGTGAAAGAAACAGCAAAACAGTTAAAACAGCTAAAAAACAGTTAAAAGTAGGTGACATTACAGCAAGCACTAGTTTAGATAGTTTTAAGAACAGCCTAGACACTTCTTATGGGAGCAGATGTTTTGGTATGTTGGCAGGCTAGAAGGGCATTAATGCCCATGCTTGAAATATTTGTATGTATGTATATAGTGACACGCCATACATGTTGCAGCAGGAAACTATATATGACACACAATCTCCTACACCTCATGATGCCTGCATTCACATCAGGCCTTGCCACATAGTGGAACTCCACCCCTTCACAAAAAAAAGGGCCCTATCTGCCACTTAGAGACCCCTGCCTCTGCATACTAAGACATGTTCACTGCACAGTATGTGTATACAGATTAGTGTTATTGCATCCTTAACCACCTATGTACACGACAATGACTGTGACCCACTCAACCATCCCTCCTGTGTGATAAATGAGGGAATGTCTGATGCACTGAGTGCACTGAGTAGCAGGATCATTTACTGACCAGCATAGCCTGATAGTTATATTGCATGCATCATGCTTGAGCTATGTGATGCTACCCTGTAATTTCATTTTAGCTACAGTGCATTCACTTACTGACTATATACTTCTGTGGGGTTTCGGTATGCAGGAAGTGTTGAGATATGTACTAGATACATGAATCATGTGAACTGCCTGGGTGCTGTATGGACATTTTGAGTATGAACCCATGCATGCCACACATCCTGGCACTTAATGTCATGGCAGCCCTTCTTGTTCTTAAGTGTTTGTGACTGTGGGCCAGGTGAGGTTTAATTGCCATGTGTGCAATCTGTGCTACACGGTACTTCTGAGAGGTATGCAACATCATAGAAGAAACATATGGTGTGCTAGTAAACCATATATGATCCTCCACATGTAGAAACATTATACAGTGGAACTTGTTGAGTATTCTAGAGACAGAGGCCAGTGAAATGCCCAACATGTCCCAGTTGGTCTCTGAAAGGTCCCTGTATGCAGTATGGAAACAGCTATAAATACCTTGGTCACCACAGGCATGAGAAGCCCACACATTACTGTCAATACTCTGGATGAGTGATACCTATTAAACAAAACCTATATAATGTCCCAATCAAATATAAAGTGATAAATAATCTCTTGTTCTGATAAACTGTCATATGCCAACTGCAGACAGTGATAGTAAATGGCAACACATGCATAGAAGTGAGAATCAGAAGTATTAAGTACTACACTATTTGCTGTGTAATGGTTGCTATGACTGTGAGCATTTCAGCTATATCAGATGATACAGTTTTAGCATGCTTCTCCCTTTTATATGCAGACACAGACAGTTGTGCAATTTCTCCTGTGGACCACTAAGAGTTATGACTCTGTTTACCTTGCATACAGTTTAACATCTTAAGGACCTCAATTTAATACCTTGTTTTATTTGCTTGTCATTATGTATCCGTTTGCATAAATTTCCATTGCATATTTGGGGTCACTGCACTGAAACACAGCATAGAACTATGAATCACAAGCATGTGCCTGTCCATGCATTGCTAATTCTGAAGCAAGTGTAGGCTGGATACTACACAACTCATTGATTTACCAATGAATCATGGCCTATGTCTCAACGTATTCACTACTGTATCTTCAGTAAGCCCACATACTAAAAAGAAAGACATTACAAAATATTTTACACTAAGTGTACACATTTGTGGTGTCAGATGTATAGTTAACTTAGAAAGAGCAGAAACATAACATTTATTTAAATGCAATAACCATCTTTCAAAAATATAAACCGTACTATTAATTTTATATATACTGGTATCAACAATAAAAGGCAAGTAATTCTACTAGTAGAAACTGTGGTAGACATATCCTCACAAATGTAAGTGCCCCACCAAAGGTAAAATATGTATAGCCTATGATAAGTACAACTGGGTAACCATTTGAAATGTTGGGACCGAAACATGGAGACTGAATGTATGAAAAAAAAGGATTTACATATATGAAGTCCAAGTTTGCTGTTTCTCAGGATATTCTTTTTTCTCAGAGGAATGGCAATCTCACAGTTAGTATATATAAGTTTAGTGGGATGTCTGGGGGCTTGTCCCCCCTTGTGGGTTGCAGAGGGTAAGAAGTTTAAAGAAGGGAAATGTTCAAGATCTGGTGTTCTCCTGTATTTTCAGTCCTTTTTTTTCCAGAGCGTCAGCATTCAGTATTTTGAGTGCCAACATTTCAATAGAGAGACGTACAAACAATTGCTTTGTCATATGCTGTAAATCATAAGAGCAATATATGCAAAACTGATACATTGATTTCTCACAGAAAGTTTCAACTTCATATCAGAAATATAGAGTTCATGATGTTGGGCAGAAGTAACAGTCTTCTAAGAGAAGTTCAAGCAATAGTGATTCTTGAGTATATTTTCCACAATACAAAATACCACCAACAAAACTCATTTAGAAGCAACTATAAAATTGACGGCATGCCTGTTTTTGTCCTTAGTGATTCAAGAGTTTGAGCTACAGTTAACAAAATAAATTAATATGTTTTATAAAAGACAACCAAAAACTTAAAAATGAGAGGTAATTTTGCCAAAAATCTTTTCAAGCAGTTCCAGATAGCCTTTATGTTTGATTGCGGCTTCAATGGCTAGATGACTGCATATTCCATGACAGTAGATACCAACGTTTTTTGGAGTACAAGGAAGTAGCAAATGTTTGTTAAAGCTATGTAACCACTCAGCTTGGATTGATAAAAGTACCGAATACTTTGTCAGCCACTGCAAAATAACAACAAACCTCAATTCATATATATAAGCACAATGTTCAGATTTTATCTGAAGGCATAATAAAACTTCAAATCTCTTATTTCTCTTTGTATACAGATGATGTGATGCAACCATTTTTCATAATATAGAAGGATTTATTTCCACATCACATACCTAGTAAAGGTAAAATTAAAGAAGCTGAAAGAAGCAGGCATACCTGAAGAAAGTCTGAATGCCTTCATAGGTTTATAGGTTCATAGGTACTTACTAGGCCATTGGTCCTTGAGGATCTTAAGAAGTCTTACATTCCCATGGTAGTTTTTAGCCCTTCTGTTTTGCATATGAATAATCCAGAGATGGGCATAACAAGGTCTGGATGAGACATTTTTTGTTCCCCCTATCCACATGGGACATGGGTGCTAAACTAGGGGTGAAATTGCAGTTTATTATCCATTCATCCAAATTACATTTGACTACAGTAAAAGAAGTACTTTTCTTTAGGTGGAGTGGAAGATAATTACATAGAAGAGGTATTCTCTTTGATACATACTGGTCCCTTCAGCAGGTTCTATTTAAGTGACAAAAGAGATAAGATCCCTTGGGGAGATGATCATGTGACCACTGGACCACTGAACTTGTGAATGTGTAAGAGATCTTACAGGATAGGGTCTGTTGAGGCTGTATACGCGAATCAGAGGTCACTTCTTAGTAATTTGTGTGATACCAAGCAGAAGGACAAGGAATTGAGATGGTATGCATAGCTTTTATGATTTAGATCCTTGATTTTTTAGTGCAAAAACACTGAGGTCAGTACTGTTCTGACAATTGCTTAGACAGGTGCATATTGAATGAGGCTTTATATTCATTGATAGGCCTGATGAAAACCTGTTGAATGATTACATCCCTGGAAGCCATACCTTTAGATACAAGTTGTGTGATGAAAAGGACTTCCTTACAATAGTGGACACATGGTGATCAAAGGACAGTTCATTGTCACCATAGGTTCCAAGATACCTGTGTACTGGATCAACTTTTAGAGATGTATTGTCAATCTGATAGTAACAAGGGAAGGATGCAGTTATATGTTTCTTGGCATTTAGTTTTATTCCATGTCTTGGATACCAGCTATTGGTTTGGGAAAAGCCCTCTTGTAGGATTTTGGTGTGCTTTGGGAAATTTAAGATGTTACAATTTTACAGTTGTCTGCAAACTTGGTGAACCATAAACCTTTAACATTTGCTTTGACTTCTAAGAAGTAAATGCCAAAAAGGAGTGGCCCAGGGATTGAACCCTAGTGTGCACCACTTGTGAGTGTAGGATTTTGGTTTGCTTTGGGAAGTTTAAGATGTCACAATTTTACAGTTGTCTGCAAACTTGGTGAAGCATAAACCTTTAACATTTGCTTTAACTTCTAAGAAGTAAATGCCAAAAAGGAGTGGCCCAGGGATTGAACCCTAGTGTGTACCACTTGTGAGTGTTTTTTGGGGGGAGGTAGATCCACCCACCTTTATTTCCTGTGATTTATTTGTTAGCTGATTTGCTACTCAAATTACATAGGGATTTACACTTAACTAGGAGAGTTCATCTATAATACCTGAGTGCGAGATGGTGTTGAATGCCTTTGTGAGGAGTAGGTATGTGCGATGTACTAATTTGACCTCGTCCATTGCTTCACTAACCTTTGCAAAGAAATCAGCCAGATTTAGTAGGTAAGGTCTGCCCATGATGAATCTCAACTGACTTGGGTTGAGAGTTTGTAGGTTAACTTTGCCCTTATTTATTAATTTCATAATGACCCTTTCCACAGCCTTACAAAAGAGGCTGGACAGGCTTATAAGTCTATAATTACCTGAGTAATTTGCACCCCACCTCTTTGCAAAGGGATGACTGTTGCTATCCTCCATTCATCCGACACAAAGTTTGTTTAGCAGCTGATATTGAATAACTTCTGTAGGACGTCTGAGAAGTCATTCTTCAGGCTAACCATCAGGCAGCCTGTTGTGTTATCCAGCCCCATAGAGGTAGTGTTCTTGGGTTTGGATAGTAGCTTGAGGACTTGGCTGTCTCCTACTGTAACACCACCAAAACTGAACGATCTTGATCAGCCCATACTGTGTGCACACCTGAGACAGGTTAATGTTGCAGTGGCTAGAGAAATCATATATCCTTGCCAATTGATTATATTATCCAGGCCTTAAATGGACCAACTATGTTTTTCCAAACAAGATTTCAAATTAGGTTATCATCAATGATAGTTATATCCAGATAGTAGATTATTAGTTTCTTCATAGCTATATAAGGCTAAACTCATATAAGAAGCAAAACTTTAACTTTATTTTTGCAGGCTCCCTATTGAAATGCTAGCACTCAAAAGACTAAAAACCCAGAAAAGAATGAATCTCGAAAATCAGTCTTCTCCTTAAAACTTCTTTTTGCAGGGGGAGTTATTGGGAAACCCTGTAAATAGCGTAAATATATACCAAGTCTGAAATTGATGTATATCAGAGAATTCTTACTCTGATGTACAGTAATCACCGAGTTTCTGAGCATATGTGTGTGTGTGTGTGTGTGTGTGTGTGTGTGTGTATGTATATATATAAATATATATATATATATATATATATATATATCTGTGTGTGTGTGTGTGTGTGTGTGTGTGTGTGTGTGTGTGTGTGTGTGTGTGTGTGTATGTATGTATATGTGCACGTATGTGTGTGTGTGAGTGTGTGTATATATATATATATATATATATATATATATATATATATATATATATATATATATATATATATATATATATATATATATATATATATATAAAATATATCAGAATTCTGTTTTCATTTATGCTGTCACTTATATAATTTTGTCTTTTCTAGGTATTATTGTAATGTCATTGCTGCCAATTGTCTTATCCTTTCTGATGTTTGTACATTTTTATATATCAATAATTGTTCTAACTAATTGTATATAGTACTACATCTGTTTTATTCATGTATCTACAATGTTTTATTTTGTTAATTGTATGTAATAATGTGGAGCTTTTCTTCCCGGGCCTCCACTGAAAATGGGCTCTTCCAGGCCCAGTGGACTTTCCCGGTCAACAAATGCAATAAATAAATAATTAAATAAATACATACATACACATATACTGTATATATGTATGTATGCACATAGGTTCATAGGTTCATAGGTAGGTACTAGGCTATCAGCCCAAGGGCCTACGTAAGCCTAGCCAACAAGGTTTCCTGGCTTACGCCACCCAAGAAAGTTATTTTCCTGTGCCACTGTCGAGCAGAGACACAAAAGTGATCCCCAGGGTGTATTTCCTATTTCCCATCCACTCATCAAGATTTTTCTTGAAGAGTGCTAATGAAGAACTTTGCTTGACATAGATGGGTAGCCTGTTCCAGAGTATGGGAAGTCTCTGGGACAGGAATCTATTCCTCCAGCACGTCCTGTTTATTGTGGTGACAAGGTTTAGGTCCCCAGAGCATGTAGCTCGGAGGGATTGGGATTTCTTTAGGTGTAGCATGTCCAACAGCTCTGGGTTTGACATAGCTTTATATGTTAGACAGAGATCACCTCAGAGTAGGCGATATGCTAAGGAGTAAAGCTGGAGTTTTTTGAGGCGGTCAATGTAGGGTATTTGTTTGAGGCCAGTAATCCTCTTTGTGAGGTACTTCTGTGGCCTTTCCTGCTGCAGCAGATGTCTTGTGAGGTACATTCCAAAAGGGGTGTTGTACTCTATAATGGGTCTAATGAGTGTCGAGTAGAGGGGAACAATGACCTCTTTTATCCTGGATGACAACCCTTTTATGATGAGATGTGCCATGTAGAAAGACTTCCTGACTACTGTGGCAATGTGACTATCAAAGGAGAGACTACTGTCCACCTGGGTCCCAAGGTTTCTTATCACACATTCAGTGTTAAGTAGATTGCTGCCTATGTGGTAGTTCATGGGTACAGAGATTTTACCAAAGGGGATGACACTGCAATTTTTGGCTTTGAGCTTGAGGCCATGGCTCTGACACCAGGCATCTGTCTCAGCGAGGCCCTTCTGTAGGATGTCCACATCATTTGGGGACTTGACTATGGCTCCTAGTTTGCAGTCATCTGTGAACTTTGTTAGCCAGAGGCCTTCTGTGTTAGCCTGTACTTCAGAGAAGTAGATACCAAACAGGAGAGGTCCCAGGACGGAGCCCTGTGGTACTCCACTTGTCACTGCTTTGAGGTCAGATTTGGAGTCTGCAACTTTTACAGTGTGGGTTCTGTCAGTGAGCCAGGTGGCAACCCATCTTGTGACGTAGGGATTTATACCTAGTTTAGTGAGTTTAGCTATAATTCCAGAATGGGGGATGGTGTAGAAAGCCTGGGCGAGGTCAAAATAGGCTGTGTGAACCACCTTACCCTCATCTATGGCTTTAGTGACTGCCTCAAAGAAGTCGATCAGGTTCAGGAGGCATGATCTGCCTTTCACAAACCCGAACTGGGTGGGATCCAGAGTTTGGTGGTTACCAATGTCTTTGTTTATGAGTTCCATGATGATACATTCCATGACCTTGCAGACCAGGCTCGTCAGGCTAATAGGTCGATAGTTCCTGTGTGTTGTGTGTCGATAGTCGTGTGTTCGGAGTCGATATATATGTATATATACATCTGTATACACATATGTGTGTATATGGGTTACCTTCACTTCCACTAAAACTCATTTCCCTGACAATTAGTACTGGCAGTGTGTAGAGCACTGTAAGGCAAGTAAAAGGAATATGTCCTTTTCCCCACTGCAGTGCAACCCTGGAGTTAGTATATATATATATATATATATATATATATATATATATATATATATATATATATATATCCATATACATATACACACACACACACACACACACACACACACACACACACACACACACACACATATATATATATATATATATATATATATATATATATATATATATATATATATGGGTCTACTTCTGTAGAGCAAATTTACACTTTGCTGAAACTTAAAACAACAAGTCTACACTGCTAAAATAACATTTCCATGAAACTACACACTGTCGAACCTCGGAAAACCCAACAAGGCAGTATGCCACCAGTTCTGGATCTTACCTTTTTCACAATGTAGTGCAATCTCAGAGGTGGTATATAAAATCTTCAGGGGGGGTGGATGGCACAGCCCCCCATGTGAGGGGTGCAGGGGGGCTTGCTCCCCTGCAAAAATGTCAAGAAAGGTAAGTGGTTAAGTGTATATGTTATAATGTGTAGAGTTTTGTGCTATGTTATTGAAGATGTGGTTACGTTGAAGTTATGGTTGTTTACACGGTATGTACTTCCTGTATTTGTGCTATATTACAGTTTGAAATATCACACTTCGATGCACTAAGGTAGAATGAGTTTCTGTTTGATTTCTAGTGGTGTATAAGTTTAGTGGTGTGGCACATTATGTTCACTTACTGTTTGTTCATTGTTTTGAGTCTCGGTAAAGTATTCTTTGGATAACTGATGTTTCGGCAGTTTGGTCTTGGCAAAATAAGGTTTGGTGACCTGTTAAACATATATACACGCACACAGATATATATCTATATATGTGTGTGTGTGTGTGTGTGTGTGTGTGTGTGTGTGTGTGTGTGTGTGTGTGTGTGTGTATAAATATATATGTCTATATATATATATATATATATATATATATATATATATATATATATATATATATATATATATATATATATATATATATATATATATATATATATATATATATATATATATATATATATATATATTTATATACATATATATATATATGTGTGTGTTTATATATATATATATATATATATATATATATATATGTGTATATATATATATATATATATATATATGTAGGGTTCCTATTTTATAATCAAAGACGCAATCCTTTGAATGCATCTTGATCGAACTTGAAAGCACAAAACAGCAAGACTGGAAAATAGCAAAATGGCATATAAGCGATTTCTTTCCCTGGGAAAGAAATCGCTTGGCTGCCTCTGTTACTTTGCCGTTTTCCTCACTGTAGTGCGATCTTGGAGTTGGTATATTTAAGTAGGGGGGTGTGGAGGGTGAAGCCCCCTACTTTATGTAATGTTTTTAAGTTTTTATTTATTTATTTTTTTTTTGTGGAACGCTGTTCCAAGTGTTCGGGATTGTAATCTTTCACTTACATGAGTGTGTGTGTGTGTGTGTCTGTGTGTTTGTATATACATAACAGGAGTGCGTGGCTGCAGGGAAGAAAGCTACTAATGTTAATGCGCAACAGTGACTATTGTAGTGTGTAGTTTTTCTAGAGAACTGCACTTAGTTTTCACAGTTTTGGGACTTGCACTGCTGAGTTTTTAAATTCCAGTCAGATGTCATTTAAACAGAAATAGAAAACTGATGTTTTGGCACTGAAGTGGAAATGTTAATGAATAACTCTACCCAATACTGAAGAATATATATATATATATATATATATATATATATATATATATATATATATATATATATATATATATTGATTTTTCTATAGATTAACATCTCTGCATCATCCTTGGGTAGTCAGTATTATACCCCAGAATGGCCTATTGAAGGTTGTCATGCTAAAGTGATTTTGTTTTTCAGCCTGTCCTTCTTTCTTCCCCAATACATGTAGCACCAGAACATGGCAAGGCCTAGACATCATCAAAACATTAATTGTTTTGTGTCTACATTCACATAAAACGGCAGATATGTGATGCTTTGGCTTCTTAGATGTTCTCTAGAGTAGACATACTCTCAATACTTCTTTTTCACTGATTTACTGTAATTTGTAGTAACTGTAAACTGTTAAAATGCTTTTCATAATGCTTTTTATTCTTCTTCCAGATAAAATAGCTAAGTTTTCAATTTTTGTTATGCCTCTCAATATGTGATTCATAATCATGTCTTTTGCCGTTCTACAATGTATTGCAAAGGTGTGAAGTTGCCTCAGTGCCCAGGTTGATCTGTTCAGTTACCTGTGACTAATACATCACACTTCAAAAATCCAGTCAGCAGGATTTCTGCAGCTTTATTACATCCATGCTGTACTTCTGAGCCATGACATCATGCACAGTGACAAATTCCACAAAAATAGTATTAAGTCTGGATAAAGATTTGACACATAAATTGTTAAGGAGAAGTGAGCTGAAACCAAAACATGAAAGGCTAATAATGATGGCCCAAGACTGTGGGCTATACACACTTTGGTTTGCAAAGTCCATTAAAAAACTGGGAGAAACAGGCAAATGCTGGTTGTGTAAAACAGAACTGGAAACAAGTTACCCATGTTGTTACTGGGTATGATACACTAATGGCTGAAGGTCTGTATGCTGAAAGGCACAATGAGACAAGTCTGTTGCAGCAGTAGTGGGAGAAACAGGACTAAAACATAATTTGCAATCTTGCTTTTAAATATGCTACCAATACACATAACCCTGTATGAACTGCAGGAGGTAATTCTGTGCATATTACAGGTGCTAAGAAGAGCGTTCTTGGCAAATATCAGTGACTGAAGTAATACTGATTTTGTGAACTTTAATTATTCCCTGACTTAGTAATGGGGTCTATTCCTGTCATGGTATGTAAAAAAAAAAAAATAAGCATTTGGTGAAGTTAAACCAGACAAATTCTGCATAAAATAACATTATAATTGAATTAAAAAAACATGTTTGGGGTGATGCCTGTTCATTTCTATAGTGCGAAAGAGATGCAATCAGAGAAAGTCATTGCTTTGTTAGTGTTTGGCCAAACAAAGCTGTTCCTCCAGGAAGAAAAATTACTAGATAAGGGATGGAAGGATGTCATTTTCCTTTAAAGTAAGACAGCTCATGCAACAAATATGTTTTTTTCAACAAAACTGACTCAGCTTTGTATTTGTTTCTCTAGAGTGCATTGCTAGACTTACTTAATAATCAGCGGCAGTGTCTTAAATGGATGCAAGACAAAATTGCAAGGCAAGGCAATTGCAAGTAATCCTCACGTACAGTGTTTAAAATGGAGGTATGGCAAAACTGTGAGACCCACAGTCTTCAGGAACAATGTTTTAAATGTGTGAATGACATAACTGTGAGTTGCAAAATCATTAGGGAGAATATTTTAAATGGCTGCATGACAGAAATGTGAGATTTGCAATTGTGTATCCTGATTCTATGAACATAAATTTGTGAATAAAAAGTAATTACGGTTACAGTTGAAGCATTTTGTGGGTAGCTTCACCCCTCTGAACCCCCAACATGAAGACTCCTTCTCCCCATACCTCCTGACTATTTATATACTAACTTCGGGATTATTGTTCATTGAAGTAAGGGGAATAGTCCATTGTAGTGCAAACTCGGACTTTGCCCTTTTCACAGATTTGTGTTTCAGAAATGAGATTTGCAGTTAGGGGTCTCACACTTCTGCTTTGCTCACATTTTAAACATGAAGGCTCTCCATTGTTATCAGAATTTTTTTTGATCTCACTTGTCTGGTATCTTGGCTCATGAATCCTGTCTGTGACATACCCGAGAAAGGAAAAATATCACAAAAACAGTCATCCACCTCATTAACTACCCTGTCTTTTCACCTTAAACCTGTGAGGCTTAGAAGGAATAAAATGGAAGGACACATGGCTCAAGCTTTAAGTTCTTGCATGGAGGTTCAGTCAATCAAACAGCTTTATTTACTTGGTAAATCCTAAGCACTTTAGCAGTATCCTTACAGTGATACATTAGTTTAATAATTAATAAATAAATATGTGAAATAAGTAGTACTATACAACATGATATACTTCCCAAGACAATGTTTTTATGAATAGATTTAAACATAAAATTAAATAAATAACATGGGAAAGTAAATAACGTAAATTAATATTTAATATAGCCTTTCACAGACTGTAGTGACCAGGCATAATATTAACATACAGCTAAAATTTGCACCCACCAGGAATTAAAAACATGCTCAGACTGAATAAATAGCTAGTATTCAGTCCATACAATAAAAACCTATCCAAAACCCTGATGAGCTGTTGTAAACCACCAGCTGTACCAAACCATAATCCATGTTAAGGGTACGCTTGTATCACATGGTTCCACTCATCAAAGTCTCAAATAGCTAGTAGCTCAGTGAGATTGGACTCCACAGCTAAAGAATATGCAGCAATAAAAAAGTCCAAGCCTCATACAGAAACTCACACAGTTCACAAAACAGTCCTGCAAAGTTCTCAAACTGGCTCTGTTGAATCCAGCAGAAACAGAAGATGGCTTATTTTGCCTATACCGACAATCCTTAAAAAGTTCTAGCAAACATCTAAAGAGCCATAGTCCTCAATAAAACTGGGTATTGTAGTTGAATTTCCACACTGGATATCCTAGCAATAAAGCAGTGCCAGCCATAGGCTGATAATACAAAGGATTCAAATCAGCTGGCCCATCAAGTTGAAATGCATATCAAACATTGAGCTTTAGTACAAATAACAAGAACACAAGCAAGCTTGGGAACTAAAATAAGCACAGTCTAGCACACAGTGCAGAATACACTAAAGCCAAGGTTATCTATATCAGAATGATAGAGGCACTGGGAACTAACGCCGGGGGGCACAATGCCAGGGCACTTCTATGGGCTAGGCTTGTAAAGGCTCCAGGGCCATTAGCCTAGTACACACTTATGAACCTATGACATTAAATCACTCTGCTGTGTTAAACATTCTCTAGTGTTTCCCACTGAAACTAGAGTAGCTAGTAGCTGTAGCATAGTCCAGATATAGGCTTGCTGCATCTGGGTTTGTGTGTAGTGGTTGCTTGTTCTGAACATGTTTTTCAGGCCATCTTGGATTGGAAGTGGGCTATCTGCACTTTAGTGGAGGATTGTGTTGGTTGGACCCTGTCTGGTAAAGGGAGGTTGGTTTAGGGCTTGCAATAAGCATCTTCAGTGGTCCTTTTGAATCTTTTTAAAGTTTTTTTTTCAAGTTTTTAACTTCTGATATTTAGGCCCTGCAGGTTTCTGCTTGTTTGCCCATTGCACTGCACCACGCACTGCCGCACAATTGTGCACCAAAGCCAGATAGTTAAATTCAACAATTTTTTCCTTAGATACTACTATAGTACACTAGTGTAGCAGTGCTTTCCCAGTCAAAGAAATACTGCTAGTGAGCTGTAACCTATTAACCACCAGCAAAATAAATAAATAGCTCCTCTGTGAATGATTCTGAAAAGCCACCCCTAGTGACAACAGTCGTCAGCCAAGCATTATGGACAGTTGGACTGCCCTTGTTTCTCCTGCCAACCTTGTTGACCTGGGTCTCTTGCGGCAGTGTAGCAATTTCCTCATCCCTCTACTAATAACTCACTCTAGTATAGAGTGCAAGAGACACAGCTACACCAAGAATCTTGAATCCATGCCCTCTCACACTCAAAACAATAACACAGAATAGGTTGTCAACTCACCCACCACTACATATGCACATTGTACCATTACTCATACAAATAATATGCATCAAACACAAAAATCTACATATGTGGAGGTTCTCTCGAAAAACTTACCTAAACACCAGAGACCTCCAAAACACATGACTGCTACAGCTAACACATTCCCCACAACACCCACAACACATCACAACACCAGTATCTCACCCACCAAGCCCGTATGGCAAAACACTCAAAAAACAAATTTTCTTGTCTTTGGAGACTCAGTAGTAAGATACACGGATGTCCCACTCACCAGGTTGGACAAGCAGAAAGTCACGGTCAGTTGCCTGTCCGGTGCCAGGATTTGTCAGATCATGCATCCACTCAGGTCTCTCAGCAACAAGTACCGTTATGACTCTGTCATAGTTCATGTTGGTGTGAACAACCTGAGAAATAACTCACTGGTCTACATGAAGAGAGACATGGTTGAGCTCTCTGAGTATGTGTCCCAGGCAGGTATGTCCCTAGCCTTGAGCAGCATACTACCCTCACCTAGAATGATGCTGCAGTGTAAACAAAAAAATGACTAATTTCAATAAGTGGCTTAGTTTTTGGTGTCATTCAAAGGGGATCCAGTTCCTGTCAGCCTGGGAAGCCATGGTCGACAAACATCACTGCTTTGCCAGGTTCATAGGTTCATAGATTCATAGATTAGTACTAAGCTAACTGCCCTTGTGAGCCTTTTTAAGCCTAGCCAATTATCCCATGTGAGACTCAAACCCTGCACCTTGTGTTTGTAAGGCAAACACCTTAACCATTAGGCCACCCTCCCACTTGCACTCTATGCAACTGCTGGCAAAGGCTTTTGCTTACCTCCATAGTACCTTTTTTAGGCAAAGTCTCGAAAACAACATTACTGATGTGAAATTAGCCAACCAGAACAAAATAAGGGTCATGCTGCTAAATGCTAAGAGCTTAAACCAAAAACTGCATTTCCTGGATGCACTTCTATCACTAGAAGATGTAGATGTCTGTGCAGTCACAGAAACTTGGTTCAAGGCCTGGCCTTGCAAGACTACAAAGCCTTCCTCACCTTTAGTCCACAAAATGAACATGTAGAAACCAAAGAAGGTGGTGTTTCTATCAATATTACAGATAAATTCACCTCCTGTCTAGCTAGTTAGACTGGCCAACTTCATGGAGTTACTCCAAGTCCGGGTTATGGTGGGTACGACTCCCATTCAAGTCATAGCCAATTATAAATCCTCCTCCATGGGTCATGACACCCATGAAACCTACTTGACCAAACTGGAGACAATCCAAATTTTACCGAACAGTCTGATTATGAGGGATTTCAATGATCCCACCAGCAAGTGGGGAACCTACACTAGCCCCAACTCATTAACACAAGAGATCCTTGACTTTGCTAATTCATATTCTCTGAAACAAATTCCTCATACCCTGACAAGAGGAACAAACATTCTAGATCTGGTCCTCACTAACATGTCAAACACGTGTACTGCCGCAGCTGTCAGACACTTATTAGTTAAATCTGACCGCAAATCAGTCACCTTCGAGCTAGCACACTTATTAGTTAAATCTGACCGCAAATCAGTCACCTTCGAGCTAGCACTAACACCAGAACTCACAAAGGGTGAAATCAGACTAAAAAACTTCCTAAGGCAAATTATACCCTCCTAGGCAAAGGTATAAATGCATTCTAAGCCCCACCCCAAGCTGGAAGTGGTAACTACCTGAAGCTTACACTAAAGCCCTGTACAAATCAGTTACATAAGTGAATAAACTCAGCTGTACCAGAAAGAATCAAAGCTAGAGCCCCATGTAAAAACAAGCTGCCATGGTGGACATTCAGGGGTCTATATTATATTATCGAAAAGTCATTATATCGATCGGCTTTTCATCAACCTGTAAAAGTTGAACTCTTATAATAGTGAAAACCCGAATGAGCGAATTCCTTCCTTGGGAAAGAAATCGCTAGCCTTACCATGAACTACACACTACTTTAAACATTACAAAGAAGGGGGCTTCACCCCCCACATCCCCCAATGTAGGGGCTGTGCCCCCAACACCCCCCTTACTAAATATACCAACTCCAAGATCGCACTACAGTGGGGGAAAGGGCAAACTCACAAGGATGGCCAAGCGTATTCTTTCCCAGGGAAAGAATTTGCTCATTTGGGTGTTAACTATTATAACAGTTTGACTTTTACAGATCAATGAAAAGCCGTTCGATATAACGGCTTTTCGATAACCTAATATAGACCCAACATCCAGCATCAACAACCTTTACAATAAATGCAAAAAGTTGCTGTCCAAGAAAACAAAGGCAAGGCCGCAGGCCTCAACAATGGAAAAGCACCCTCCTCAGCCTCAACAGGCAAATAAGACAAATCGTCAAATCCTCTAAAGGCTCCTTTGAGAGAAACTTAGCAAGTACGGCCAAGGATAACCATAAGGCTTATTACAGCTATGTATGTAGCCTAAAAGGTTGGACGCAAGCATGTGCAGAACTAGTGACCAATGGTATCACATACACTGACCTCATAGAGATAGCAAAGCTGCAAATAGATTTGCTGAAAATTTTTCTCCCTTATCCCCTCCTAACTTATCACAAACTTTCCCCCAAACCCCCCTCCCCAGCCTACATATCTGAAGAGCATGTCCTCAAAGCCTTGTCCAAGGCAAAAAAAACAGCCTCTATGGGACCAGATGACATCCCAGGCTGTCTTCTAAACAGGCCCAAACATGAACTAGCATCACCATTAAGTACCCTTTTCAATCATAGCCTAACCACAGGCTTTGTTCCTGCAGAATGAAGAACAGCTAGTTATTCCCCTTCACAAATGTGGCCTAGCAACAGACCCAGGGAATTACAGATCCATAAGCCTGACCAGCCTCATCTTTAAGTCCATTGAATGTATCATTATGGACCTCATAAATAAAGACATAGGCAACCTCCAAACCCTGGATCCTACCCAATTCAGCTTCATCGAGGGCAGATCCTGCCTGTTAAATCTGGTAGACTTCTTTGAAAATATGACCAGGGTCATTGACAAGGGCAAATTTATGCATAAAGCATACCTCAACTTGGCAAAGGCTTTAAACACAATCCCACATTTAGGCATTACTGACAAACTTAGCAAACTGAATGTAAACCCCTTTGTTGTAAGATGAGTTGCCAGTTGGCTCACAAACCAGACACACACACACTATCAAAATGGGTGACTCTGCATCAACCATCAGACCTGTTACCAGCACGGTGCCAGAGGGGTCAGTGCTGGGCCCCCTACTGTTTGGTATATACTTCTCAGAAGTTCAGGTCAGAACTAAGGGGTTGTGACTGACCAAGTTTGCAGATGTCTACAAACTAGGTGCAATCATTGAATCACCAAATGATGTCAGTACACTCCAGGAGGGTCTCACACAGACCAACAACTGGTGTATTAGTCATGGTCTCAAACTGAATGTAAAGAAATGCATCATCATTCCCTTGGGCACAGTGTCCCTTCACACTATCAAATCAACAACAATACCCTAAGAACCCATGAAGTGGTAAGGGACCTTGGACAATAAGTTGACTGCAACCTTAACTTCGACCACCATGTGTCTACTGTAGTAAAGAAGGCTTTCTACACAGCACACTTGATTAGTTCAGGCATCACCTCGAGAGCAAAAGAGGTTATAACCCCTCTATACTCGACACTAATCCAGCCCATAATTGAGTATAATGCCCCATTTAGCATGTACCGTACAAAGCATCTGCAGCAACTGGAGAGACCTCAAAGGTTTCTAACAAAGAAGATCAAGGGGCTCCAGCATGTGCGTTACACAGACCAACTAAAATCCCTTTGACTATACTCTGTGTTGTATAGGCTTCTTAGTGGAGACTTATGCCAGGACCCAAGCTAATGAACTGCTGCACATGAGTAAATCAAACAGGACTCAAGCTACCTGTTCCAAGGGCCTAAATATGGCCTGCAACTTAAATAGGACATGCTGGAGGGACAGATTTATCTCCCAGTGACTGCCATGTCTTTGGAACAGGCTACCAATTCATGTGAAACAGAGCACCACTATGATACTGTTCAAGAGGAACTTGGATGAGTGGATGGGGCCATAAATTCTTACCGGGGATAGTGCCCACAACCCTCCTGGACATGGGCAGTCATCACTAAATGCAATCTTAGATAGTGACTAGCATTGTAATGAAGTTACATTGAGATGAAATGGCTAGGCTTAAAATGACCTCTGGGTCGATAGCCTAGTAATCTCCTATGATCCTATGATCACAACAAAATAAAATCTGGTATACTTGGAAAACAAAATGCAATGACAGCATTATAAGTTAACAGTGTTTGTTCACTGGGAGCCAACCACTGCTATACTGGGCTTGTTATTAAAACTTTCAAACACCAGAATAATCATTGATTTCTCCTCACTGCTTTTTAAGCATTCTTTATTTGCACTGTCTGTATAATTGCATAACACTAGTTTGCAAGTAATGTATACTGTTTTTCCTGGCCATCTTATCTAGCAGTAAACCTTCCTCAAAATTCATTACAGGAGCCCATAACTTTCCTTATCTGTCTTACTAGTCTTTGACTTCATTCCTTTTTCAGCTCTTCTTCTTTCTTTGTTGCTCATTTTTTTCTTGAATTCGCTGAACATACTTCATTAGCCAAATTGTTCACTGAAAAATATGGAAACTTCTAGTGTTCCACAAATGACAGTATTTGTTATTAGAACACAGATTTACCAGATTTTTCTCAACAATCGGTATCATCTGTTGATTAGGAGTCTATATGAGGGATCAGAGGCGAAAATTAAAGTGGGTGGGGGACGGGGTCCTCTCTGATAACTTCTGCTTGAGTAGAGGAACCAGGCAGGGTTGTTCGCTTTCCCCTTTGTTGTTTGCATTATATTTAGAACCACTGGCAAAGAAAATAAGGGACTCAGAAATTCAAGGATATAATTGATATGGTAGTCAGGAAAAGCTGGCTCTATTTGCAGATGCTATTATGTTATACATGACAAAACCAGAAAGGGACATTGCAGTGTTGTGGAACATTTTAAGACAGTTTCATATCTTCTCCTGATACAAAATTAATGAAACTAAAACAAAGGCAATAGCGGTAAATTATGTACCTACACATCATTTGGTCCAACAATATCCATATTTTTGGGGACATGATAAAATGGAGTATTTAGGAGTATGGATTAGAAATTACTCTTTTGTGACAGCTAAGGATATATGGGAAGAGACTAAACAGAAGATAACACAAAAACTGCGAAACTGGAAGCGTTGTTATATGGATATGGATACTAAGAAACAAGCAATTTAAAATTTTTAGTCCCTTTTGCCTTATACACAGGTCAGACATACTTTTATCAACCAGAGGAGAAGTTGTGGATAGTAATTAAAAAAGAGTTGAAGTATTTTATCTGGGAAGGGAAGACAGCAAGAGTCAAGTGGGATAAGTTGATTCTTCCAATAGAACAAGGCGGGCTAGGATTACCCAATTTGAGGGGGTATTTTAGAGCAACACAGTTAAGGCTCTTATACATAGCATGAGCAGAAAACTATAATTCAAAGTGGAAAGGAATGAGGATGATGCAGGAGGGAGGTCAAGATAAAGGTGAGATTGAGATTTTGGATGCAGACTTTTAAGGAGAACAACAAAAATCATACAGAGTATTATATTCATAAAATAGCACAGAGTATTCAAAGAACTAAACCAGTACAAGTATGGAGACAAGAGATTCTGGCAATAGGGATGACTGCGGTTAGAGATACAGATAATAGGTAAGGGGGTGCTGGACATTACTGGAGAAAACTGGCAAAGGAACCAATATATTGGGAGCAAATAACTAGAAAGGGAAAGGTAATAGAATTGGAAGAGGCTAAGAATTTATTTGGACTTCAAGTTAGAGATTGCATTCCCTATCAAGGATTGATATCAGAGTATAGGCAAAGAGGAAGAAATAGGGGGTCCTAAATGAATGACCAGCACTAGTGGAGTTTTTAATAGAATCTAGAGCAGAAGCTGTCATTAAAAAAAGAAAAATTAGTAGAGCATATAAAATATTGCATGATAATTGTAAGAATCAACCAGAGGAGCTTAGAAAGGATTGGGAAGAGAGATTGGATAAACAATTCACAAAGAGACAATGGGGGATTTATGTGTATCTCCCAAATATGCAACTAAGTCTAGAAGATTTAGAAGCTTTACCTGGAAGTGTTTACATAGGTATTTTATACCCCAAGTAGATTCCAAAGTATTTTTCCTCAGGTGGATAGCAAGTGTTGATGGTGTGACGGGCAAGAAAGAGATGGCTGGAGGCATATTTTTGGGACTGTAATGAGCTGGCAGACTTTAGGAATTCCCTGCAAAGTGCTCTGTCGGAGATGCTAGGTGAGTGAATTGGATTGACTGAGGAAATTATTTTTTTTGAACTATGATATAGAATCGGAATTGCCTAGACATAGTAAAGCCTTGCTGAGTCTAATTATGGTGGCTGCCAAAAAAGCAATTACTTGAAAATGGAAATCAAAGTGTAGACCAACTTTACTAGAAGCAGTGAATATAGTAACAGAGATAAAACAACTGGAATTTGGATCTTTAGAAAAGGGACAGAGCAAACTACATAGAAAAAAATGGGAATTGTGGGAACAATATATGCAGAGAAGGAACTAGGTTAAGAGACAGGATTTGAATGAGCCATATAGTGCTTAACTGACAATGAGAGGATAGATTATAAGTGATGTATAATGTTTGCAACTGCAGTTGTTTCAGTCACTTTGTGATGTATAATGTTTGCAACTAAAGTGCTGTCAATGTTGTTTGTTTTTCATTTATATAAATGTAAGATTGCCTATGTCATATGTGATAATTTAATAAAGATGTTTACTGAAAAAAAAAACAGTCTGTATCACCTTTTATTCATCAGACATCATTATTATAAAAGTGAATTAGCTTCAGTGATACTTTGTGCTACAGATAGTACTAGATAAAAAATACAGGAAAACCAGTCTTTGACTTTAGAGCCTTCCAAAATGTCCTTAAAAATGTTGAGGAATTTATTGCCATAATTGTCTCTGCTCAACAAGCTTGAACTTGGAAGAACTGCACAATAAGATATCATAGAAATGGTAAGGCATAATATTAATATTTATCTAGTCTGCCCAATGCTGCTGTTCACCCCTCTGTAGCTGACGGCCCAAGCTTTTGTTTTAGCCATTCTTTGTACTAATCCAAACATTTTTTATAATCACATCTTCAACCAATCTGATGAATTTTTCTTTTGGCAGTTAAATCTCTCAATCCCTTCAAATGACTCATAGTTCCCTTTGGAAGAAAGCTGTCTCATTATTCCTGTTGGGTGGAAATGGGCAGCAGGGATGGCAGCTGCCATCCTGTACCAACCTAGGGAGTACCTTTCTTTGGCCTTTACTAATGTCAGTGTTGCTATTTCTTTCACTGACCATTGGCTAGGTGAATGTGCTTCAAAGGCAGTATGAGTTTCCATATCAACAAAATGAATGTATGCCTGCTAAACCTAGTAACCATGTAGGTGTTCCAAGCTGTTTGCACCATTTCCTGTTTTCCACAAGAGGCGATAGGAACTTACACACACACAAGCACAGCTTTATAAGTCATCCTGGCTACAATATCATTTAGAATGATTGCATAAATAGGAAAGGAGTTGGTGTTGCCCTGATATATCCTATCATATATCCTCCTATACCGATACAATACCAAAGTTTAAATAGTAATAAACTGGCATAACTATTTGGACAGGCTGTGCCCATCACAAGTCCTACAGAAACGCATCTTGTTCAAAGCATTAAATATTATTTTCTAAAATGAATTCAATAAGTGTTCATACTAAATTAATCAGAACTGGAATAATCACTGTTTTCTATTAAATATGCACAAATATTCTCAATTCCATATGCATTGGGTATTACTGAAAAACAGACTTAATATCTGCAGTAACAAATAGAAAGTCTTTTAAAGTTGTTGCATTATACAATTCAAATAAGTTGCTAAAAATACTCAACACCCTAGGAATTTTTGTCTAGAAATGGTCTGAGTCATTTTTCAATAAAATTACATAAAGGCTCGGTGAGCCAGCCAAACCAGGAAAGAATATGACGCAAAGGTGGATTACATAAAGATGTCTGTTTTTTTGGCAAACCATAAATTAATGTAACACAGGATATGGCACATAAAAATATTCAAACAAGCCTAGGGTCAGGATCCCATCCATAAACATAACATTCAGTTCTGTTTTAACTTTGGATATTGCAACCATAACCTTTTAACAAGGGATCTTCTTATATGTATTTTCATCACTCAGCATTTCTCATATTATGCACATAGAAACTCCTATCCGTAATAACAGTAGCTCCACCCTTGTCAGCAGCTTTAATTTCTATATTACTATTATTTCTAATCTATTCCAGTGTTGCTCTCTCATTATAAGTCATATTATAAAAATATGGGTGTTCTTAACTTTTTGATAAAAAGCTTCATAAATCTGATGTTCACAGGTTTTAAAAAAATGCATCTAACAAAGGATGTTTTTAGGAGTGAAATTGCTTGGTTTCTTAAATAAGTTCACTTTTGAAATCAAGTCAGAGTCTTTAAATATAGCTTTAAGACTAGCATTCCTCACAAAAAGTGTGAGCTATGTGATAGTGTCCATTAGATCACTGTCCCACAGAACATATTTACGAAAGTCCTTTATTCAAAATGACTAAACATTTATTGTAAACTAGATCTTCTGACTCTGCAAGTGCTGCCCTTCTTCATTTCTACACCAGCCTTGCTCCAAACCCGGCGCCCACATCTGAACTTGCTCATTCTGTCTTAACTGACTGAATGTTTCCATAGCACTGAGTCCCCCAACATCTCCAGCAATGTGGAAAAATCCTCATAGCTTGATGCATCAGCAGGTGATATTGTTGCCTCAGATTTATTTTTTGTCTGAGTTATTACATCTTCAGGATGGTCAGATTCAATATTTACCTTCACTAAAGAGGAATGCTACATTTTAGGCCAAGAGCAAATCTGATTGGTATAAAAATCATTATCTACTTCATAGATAGTATAGCTTCCCTAACCAAGGACTTCCCTATTTCTACTACTTCTATTACTAACCCCATTCAGCAAGTAAATACCTATACTTCCACTTTTACTGTAAAACCCATGCATACAGCTTACATAAAACAAATCCTAAATAAGACTGACAGCCTCCCAAGTACACTAAAAAGTAGCAACCAATAGTATTGCCTTCCCCAGCTCAATATTTATAAACAGGACCATCCAGGAATCTTACATCCATCCCCTTTGGAGAAAAATCACACACTTTCCCCCGTCATAAAGATGGCAATTCATCAGAAATCAGTAACTTTAGACTTAACCCACTCTTATCTCCCCACTCTAAAATGTTAGAAAAAATGTATAAAGAAATAACCACAAAGATTCTTCTCCAAAAAAATCTCTTGACTTAATACACAATATAGTTTCTGTCCTTCTCTTAGCATTAATACTGCACTACTAACATTCACAGAAACTATCAACAAAGCCAGACACAGAGACAAATGTGTCTTCTCTTTGTTTCTGGACATGTTAAAAGCCTTTGATAACACTCAGCCACAGTTAGCTTCTAAAGGAAATGTCCTGTTTTGGACTATCTCTTCCTACCCTTCAGTAGTTCGACAGCTATCTGACCTATAGACAAAAATAAGTCAAATGGCTCCCTACCCTCTTCCCCTACCTCCCTGTTTCCACTGATGTTAGTTATACAGGGCTCTATCCTATGGCCTCTTCTCTTTAATATTCTCACAAACCCTCCATTCATCTACCAGACAAGCTTCTCTAACTCCAGCAAATCACACAAGAAGCCAGCAAATTACCCAAGAAGCTACAGAAATATGGCTCCTTAACTATCAACTCACGCTCAACCCAAAGAAAACCAAACTACTGCTTTTCCTTCCCAAATCACTCCATCAAAAAAAAATCCAGCTTCAAAATGTTCTCTTTCAATGATTGTCCATGAAATCACTTCTCAGACCAAATTGCTAGGAATGATAATCAATGATAACCTCATATACGACAGGCATATTTAAAATTATATTAAAAAACACCAATACACACACTACCTATACCCGAACTGAGAGCTGCGGTCTACTTACCACAATCTTCTGTCTAGCCATAAACCTCTCATATCTACCGGACAGAGTCTCTACTCATACTATGTTGAAAAAGCATGGAACTCTTTACCTTTCTCTATCAAGTCAATTTATTATTATAAGCCTTTCAAAGCCGCTGTAAAACAATAGCCAAAACATGGCTCTGCTCTGCTCCTCCTCAGTTTAAACTCCTTCCTGCTGACTGTAAGTTCTTTTACCATGTACTCCAAATCATTATACTTCCATTTTTTTCACCTATGAATATCTTAAGATCTTTTAAGTTTTCAATAACTTTGTATTTTCATCTCAAAGATCAAAATTCTTATTCCATGCTCTCTTAGCCTGCAATACATGTTTCCTTTGTGCATGACTACACCTGTTTTACATAATGTTACACCTGTCTTTAACCAAAGCTGTGCATTCTAAATCAAAGCAAGAAAGCACTGTAGTGGTCAACTCTTGCACTGTTATACAGTGCTTTAGTCCAGCTATTACTGTTATTTTTAGTCCGGCTGTATACTCTTCACTGCTTATGAACCTACAAAATAATTATTTACATTTGTATACTATTTAGTTACTGTTATAAAGTATCATAATTAGATTGCAGTGAAGTTTTTCTCCCTGACCCTCCCCTGAAAATGGGTGACTCACCCAGTCAGACCTTCCCAAGAACAAATATCAGTACATAAACAATAAATACCAGCTCATACATTTATGGGGGGGGGGGGGGTTGAAAAAGGAACCACTGTTCTCAGTCTTTGTGGGCTGAAATGCTTGGTTTCCCGAATATAAAGTCTACCATATCTGAAGCATAAGGCATTGTTCTCAAATATACAAATATGCAAAATAATTGCCTTTGCCATTCCTAAGTTGTTGCATCTACTGAATTAACTACTCAAATGTGTAACTAAGCCCTAAAAGAGATTTTCCTCTAAACATGTTGTTTCTTTGACTTTATTCTAAAACCTGCCAGTATAGCAGCTATGTCTGCAGTACACTTAGGTCCCTGATAATGAATCAACAGTAGTCATTTGCAGCTTAAACATTTTGAAAGTCAGTATATAATACTAACAAAATTAGCATCCTGCTACCGCACTGCAAACTGTAAAGTACATGCAAGATAAAAAGTATTTGACTAGTCTAACAAAGTAAGGCACCAAAAGTTAAAATTAAACTCTTTAACAGTTTCGCAACTTAAAATTTACTGGGGAAGTCGCACTCGTCATTAACTATCAACTGGCTACAGTTAAAATGTACTTCTCACATCATAAGTTACTGTATTGGTTTAAGTGACGGAATGCACAGCTGCTGTTCATTGGGACAATATGCACTGTAAGCTGAACAATTCAGCCACCAGATTCTTAAACTATTTGGGTGTATAAAGGAAAACTGCATACATATATAAGCTTCCTGAGCAGAAGAAAAAAAGAACAGGAGTCGGAAAAAGAAAAACCAGTCTCAGCAAATTTGTTGACTCATGTACAGCATGATTCTAATATTGCCTACATGGCTTTAAAGATTTTTCGCCTTGCAAAAATGTAGAAATGATGTTCTTGTTAGGCTTACTGCTTTATTTCCCTAGCATGTACATGTATGTTCAGACTTTTTCTGTTATGAAGATAGAACGGTAGGTACTAATTCAATGCATTTAGTACAGAAGCAAGTGAGGAAAGCATCTGAACTAAGCATTTTCTGCAGCGCTGAGATGAAAGGGAAAGCCAGAGGTTATATTATTTGTCCCTTTAATTACAGTCTTGGATACAGCTATTTCCCTAATGAGAAACTCTCCTCTGTCTCTGGTTGTAATACAACTAAAGCTGAAACTGCCACATCTGCAGTTTTACATCCCAGACTGAACTTCAGCTTCCGAAATGTAGCTCTGGAGCAGGAAGTCTGTGACAAGCTTATCCTGAGCACAATTTGTTTGCAAAGTATAATTTTTCATACTTTAGCAAGGCAGTTCTGCCTGGGAGAATGTCAGATCTCTGCATAAACAAACGTTTTGTGATATCACACAAATCAGATTTTTCTAATTTTCTAAATTAACAAATCAGTCTCTACTGGACTGGAAAAATAGTCACTGAATGTCTTCTTGATGTGGCTGTCAACTGAGTCATCGAAAATGAAAACATTACAAATAATCCAGCAGTTGAGCCTTGCAAGGGAAAGAAAACACTGAAAGAGACAGTTTAACTCTGTCACCTGTCCTCCCCATGGGGAGATTGTCATTATTTGTAATGTATTCACTGTCTTCCTCCACAAGCCCGTTTAGTCTGTCTAATGGAAAATTGAAGGTTCAAAGTATTGTTGAATCTAAAACTCGGTTTACTTGTTGCCCATTTGTAAATACTATTGTAAAAAAAGTTCATTGCCTCTGTGCTACACTCTAATGATTATTTTCTTTAATTCTGTCATATGTCTTATGTTTATTATTGTAACATAGTTAATTGCTTGTTTGCTCTCTTGCATTTTTTATGTTTTTTTTCTGTCCCAAGCTGGATATGAAAATGGTCTATTGTGATCAGAGCTGTGTCCCAGTAAACCAATATAAATAAATAAGTTTCCACTCTGTATAGGAAACCCACGTGGAAGAATACTCTTCTCAGTTTTGACAGTATGCACCCCAGACACACATTTCCAGGTATTGTCAAAAGTCACTTTGTAAGGCTCTCTAGATTATGTGGAGATGAGCACCTGGTAATGTTTGAAGCTGACCATATGGAAACTCTTTTCATTGATAGGGGTTATGATTATAATATGGTAAGAAGTATTAGAGACAGTACTTTGGGTAATATTGATTACAAGAAGTCTGATAAGACTGTGGGTACATTTGGAGTTATGCATCAAGGTGCCTTTCATGGCAAGTTTGATACATTCAAAGGTGTTCGTTACATTATCAAATATACCAGTGACGTAAAGGCCTTGAAGAATGTTATTTTTAACAACTGGAATGTCCTTATCATGGACCAAACCACCAGAGGTATTGTAGGAGATAGGCCAAGTTTCATGTTTAAGAATTGTGATAATCTTAAGCAGATTCTTTGTAATGATTGCAGGTCTGTCCATCATGCTATCATTGCTAATAGCCATAGAATTGGCACTTATCCATGCAATAATTGTAATAGATGTAGTTACATCACTGCAACTCAAATATTTTGACACCCTTCTATGGATTATGTATTCACTCCCAGATTCTTTGCTACATGTGTAACAAGAAATTTGATTTATCTTGCTACATGTTTGAACTGTGAAGCTTTTTATGTAGGCCTCACTAAAAGAAAACTGAAGGATAGAATTTACGATCACTTGTATGATATACGGAAGGGTAATGAATTTAATGCCTTAGCAAAACATGTTTCTGAATATTCAGCACATAGTTTCCATTTTAGAGTTTTACAGATAGTGGCAGAGAATATAAGGGGTGGTGATAATGATAATCATCTGGCCAATGCAGAATTGAAATGGATTTTGAGACTTGGAGCACATTTGACACCAGGCCTCAATAATCACATTTCTTATTAAGCCTCTTTTAGAGAATAGGAGATGTTAATTTTGACATTTCCTATCCATATTGGTACTTTGTATACACATAGCATAATACTCATTAAGTAACACTTTTCCTTATCTTTGTTCATTCATGCACCTGATTTTATATTTTCTAGTAGAGAATGGTGTATACTATGCATTAGTCCTGCTTTGGTTACATGGATTGCTTTTATTTTACATTTGTCAGTGATTTTATATCTATGTTTCCTTCATACCCTTTGGTATCATTTTAAGCTGAGCATTGACATAAATTTTCATCTGTAATATGCATTTTGATTTGTATGGTTCATCTTTTTCCTTTTGAGATGGATATGTTATTTGTCGTATTTTTGGGTGGTTTATGTGTGTGATGTGTGTGCTCGAGATCCTTTTCCATTCACTTAAATTGAGTGGTGGTATAGAGAGTGGATGTAGCAGACCTTACATTCACGCTTTTTGTTTTTTTGTCTTTACTTGACTTGGTCACATTATGTTTTATCTCTGCACGTCTTATTGTAGAATCCCTTTGGTGCATACTCTGATATCTTGTTATAACCACGTTCTTATGATTACTTTTAAAAGTTTTCAGGTTTGAAATGCAGTTTATGACATTTTTAATAATTATGATTATAATTTTCTTATTTAAATAATGTGAAGTGATCTGCATTAGTTTTAAGTCAGCAGGTATCATTGGCATGTATCGTTGTAGAGGTAACCTTGGTAATGTTGCAGTATTAGGTTATTAGTTGTCTAATTGATTTTTTAGTTGATTAATTGAATAATTTTACCGCCAATTCATGTATTTAAGATTTGTACCTCTGTTATATTTTTTATCTGAAGAAGCGTAGAGGCATCTACGCGAAAGCGCTCATCATTGTGTCTTCAATAAACTCTGTCGTTTTGTTGTATTCAGCCTCCTGGTGGATTTTTCAGGATTCATGTTGAGACCATCTGTTTCCTTGGTTTTCATAAATAAATAAGTAAATACATTTTTGAGAGGTTGTTGACTCTTTTATGAATCCAAAATTATGCCAATAAAGAAATATGTATGCACATCCCCTGTGTCTCATGAACACCCCCTGAAGTCATATTCTTTTTTCACATTGCTCCTCCTTATTTCTGTATAATTTCTTCTGTAGCAAATGTTGTCCTTCTGAATTTTATTGACTGCTTTCAGACATTTAAGTATTGCTGTTATGCCCCTCTCTCCATTTTTTTTTCAACTGGGTAAATTATGTTAAATTGCCTGTTGTTTCTGACCTAAACTACTGCACTGCACAACCTTGTAAATAATGTAATCTTGTCAGGAGAGACAGTGTGGTCTCTGACCTCCTAACTTAATTGTGAAGTCATGCAGGCAATTATATGATATTTTTTTACACCGACATTTGATTATAGGAGTATACGTAGTAATATTTTGCTGTTTTTACTAATTATTTTTATTCCTTATGTATAATAACTGCACATAACACAATCATGAAGTAAAGGGAAAATACACATAAATGGAATATCTGTTAGCAAGCAAACAGAAACTGTAGCAGCAGTAATTTCCTATGGGGAACACTGACTGGGGAATTCAATATCAGGGAGCTGAATCTGATGAGTTTAAACGTTGCTCACTTTACATTTGATAAAGTGTAGGCTAATAGTAAAAATGTCTTCAGTTCAAAGTAACGGATATTGTGCAGTATATAGCATTGGGTTAGCAGTAGCCTTAAAGTCCCCACAAGTACAATCATCTCTTGATTTGCCTTAGTTTAGCCCAAGTACTATGGGCATGTCTTATTCCTTCCATTGTGTGTTTGACAGTATTCCAGCTTTTAGCACCATTTTCCACTTCAACCAAATCGGTTTTATTGAATGTAATTTTTTTTGTTTTTAAACCCACCTTGAAACAAGCTTGTGACTCCCTTCTCCTCTCATTTCTTCTCTATGAACCAGGGCCTATGTCTTCAAAATATTTCCTTTTTTAACAGTACACTTGTACAGTCCCTGCTGATTGGAACACAATGGAAATGGCTCATTTACATCAAACAGACCATTTAAAATTTTGCATAGGCTTAGAAAGCTTTTTCCACTGTTTGTAAGCTGCAGTTAGCTTAGAGGGTGACCAGTTTTGGAAGTGTTTTAAATGAGAGTTGCAGTTTTTTTTTATGTGAGAAGGCACCAGGCATATGTAGATACAAAGAGGTAGTTTGGAAGGACTGGCTCAACCTGGCCCTTAGAAACATCTCCCCTACCCACTCTTTGATCTATTGCTCAGTGGAGTGTGGATAGACAACAGTATTCTTGATTTCTGCAGCAAAACCTAAGTATTTCTTACTTCTTGATATATATTTGTATTAATTTTTACTGAAGCAGATGTTACAGCTTCCTAAGCTTTAACAGATTAGCTTCATCAAATGACCAAAAAATGTATTGATCACAATATGACCAAAAACACAAGTTCACCTGCAGCTGCAAAAAATAATAATAATAATAATAACAACATATCTGTAGCAGATACACACATACATACATACACAGATTTCTAAGATCCTGAAGAACAGTACAAAACTGTGGAAGGGGTCTTATATTGATTGCATGCTATCTGCTTAGTGACTTCTTTTCACTTTACATATAACATAACTTCTGGAATGTGACAGGGATGAATTTTTTGCTCTAATGAGTTTCTATGGTGAAAAATACCGACACAACATAAAAATGCAGCAAAGCAATGTCAAACAGCATTAAAATACAATTTGTTCAAACTTCCCAATATGCATTTTACAAAATTCATACATATATTGCCTCTTTATGAGATAGGAACAATTTACAAAACATGATTTTCACAGAGGGATTCAGAAAGAACTCCAGCTCTCCTGTAAAAAGTTTCAGTAAAATGGCCCTGCTTCTGAGATGTGCAGAATTCTGATTGAGACGCATTAACCGCAATCAGGAAAGACCTCATTATCAGCTAAATTGCTGGTTTCTGATTCGTGGTTAACTACCCCGGGTGCAGATCAGCACTGTCCTGCAGTAATTAACAGTGGTGGCAGATGCATGTTAGCACAGGCACCCCAAACCCATTCACTCAACCACACTCAGTAGACACATTCAAAAAACACACACACACACACACACACACACACACACACACACACACACACACACACACATACACACACACACCAAATACTCCATACCAGTCTCTGTGTTGTCAAAACATTCCTGATATCTCCTTAGTTCCTTAGTCCTGCCCTGGTAAATCACAGATGATTACAGTCAGTCCTTAACGCCAGACATTAGAGAGTTTCACACTTCATATCCTTCAGTAAATGCATGCTAGTGCAACAGCTGTTATTCAAGTGACTTTCTAAGGGAAAGATTCCAATCCATCTATGTCTTTGTCTCACCATTACTCTTGGTTTGGTATATATTTCTTGTGCTACGATGGGTGAGAGGTATGCTTTCTGTTCTCTATCCTTTCCCCCATAACTCATGAATAATGCTTGAGGTACATATCATAACACAATATATGTTAGAAAACCACTTGCTGTACTAACTTATCAACTGGTGCCACAGATTAGTGCTGGTGTTTCCTGTGGCTAGGGTGCAGGGTATAAAGCTTTACCCCCTTTTTATTTTAGTTTTTTAGACTCCCTAGCACTTACCTCTACCACTATGGATGAATATCACCGTGAGCGGCAAGGGGTAGTCATGCTTATTTACAAAGGCATTTATGGGGAGAGCACATGTTTAATTAACCTATGCCTCTCCCCCAAAATGCCTCATTGCTATTTAACATGTCTGCAGAAACAATTCACTGTGGTACTGCACGTCTTTGTGCAAAAGGACCACAGTAGAGCTTCCTCTGAACGCAGAAAGGTTACAATTCTGAATTTTGGCCTTAAATACAAAAAAAATGCAAAAATCACATGAAAAAATTCAACAAATATTTGAACAGCCTTCCATTTCAACACAGGCACAAGTGAAAATGTTTCATTTAAATTTGCTGGGTATATGCATATCAAAAAAACTTCTGCCACTTTGTTTCTAAAAACAATTCATTGCACGTGTTAATCCTTCTCACATCTTTTTTTCAGCATAATAAAGGTCATTAGTTTGAAGTAAGGATCTGTTCCTTTTAAGAAATGTTTGCACAGCACATTATTAAAATGTTCCTGCATAATACTGTAACAATATTTGAGACTTTTGAGAGATTATTGCATTTTGTTCCACGCAGTAATAACTACACTAACATCTCATAAGATAGTTCATATTAGTGGTGAACTATGCAAAATCAACAAAAATCTCCATCATGCATTCAGATGAACAACATTATTGCTATTATTAATGCTATACTGACAGCTTGCACATTTAAAGTACCTTGCAACTTGTTCAGACTAGTGTTGTCTTTATTAGGCATATTACTTATAACGATGCCCCTTTCTACACACCAGTATTGGCTTTCTGAAGCTATTTTTTAATCATATTGTCTAATGTGAGGACAATCCAATATATTGCTAAGATATAACGTGTAACTATTTATTGAATGCTTAGTTACAAAAGCAGTGTTGAACCAAGTTCCTTTTTTCCTGATCTAACAACCACTCAGTCAAGCCTATTTTTAAATTACCTGGTTCTTGCTGAGTTTAGATTTGTCATGTATAATGTTGGCATGAATATAAATTAATTATAATACTATATTACTTTGCAGACTAGATGTTTGTCCTGCTAGTCTGATTAAATTTTGTCTTAATTGTCTGGGTCTAGTCATTCTCCAAACTGCTCAGTCCAGTCTTAGAGAGGGAGTCTTTCTGCGAAGCATCGGAAGATGATTTACCTTCGTTGAAGGTTGGTTGGGCGTCGAGCTGGCACCTCAGCACCGTAAAAATCTACTGCCAATCATTAGCGGACCGGAGTTCGACTGTGGTGACCCCTAACCGGGAAAAGCCGAAAGAAGAAGAACAACATCAGAAAAAGATTTAGCCCCAAATTTTCTTGAGAATTGTTACTTATCTTTAGCTTCCCTTTTACAGGTAAGGATATTGAAAAAGTGATCTATACACAGATGTGTTTTTATCTTACATTTTATGACCTCTTTAATCTATGACACTGATTCTAGATCTTGGAGTAGTACTGAGACATCTCTAATTTTGATTGTTAATGGCCTTCTTATGGGTAGGGAATATAAATTACATCCCATTCTGGTCCTCTTAGATCTCTCAGTAACTTTTCATACAATGGGTGGGTCATGCCACCTTGATCAAGTGATTTAGAACCCACTGTGGTTTAACTAGCAGTGTGTTCATTTGGTATGTCTCTTAAATTTTGGAGGAGCTTCTTGTAGATGGTAGTCTCCAGAATTAATTTCTCCATGACTCACCCTCTGGAGTGCAGACCACTACAGGGCTTGATTTTGACACCATTGCTTACCATTTATATTCTGCCACTTGGATGCATGGTTGAAATGAGAGGTATAGTGTATCCTGTTGATGATGTTCAGCATAATCTTTCCTTTACTCAGAAAACTGTACTTGACTTTATAACACTTGAAAGTGTTCTAGACTCCATTCCACAATGGGTGTTGTCTAATTGATTTAAGTGCAACTGCTCAAAGAGTAAGTCATTGTTATTACATGCCACAATACAATTCCTTCTTTCGTTCCTTTCTCCCTTTTATAATCCACATGGGAATAGAGTGGGGTTTGTCTATCAAGAGACTTACATTAAAGGGCCAAGTGTCAGCAGTCATCAAGACATCTTTTTATCATATAGAGAAAGTTACATTGACTTGGACTTTTATATTGTCATTGGATGTAGCCACAGGTTGGAGGGGACAGATCAGCTAAGTTGCTGTATGTAGATGATATGGCATTACATGCAGACTCTGGGAGGAGAACGGAATGCAAAACTGAAGGCACATGGAATGAAACTAAGTACAAGTAAGACAGTGGCAATGGCAGCAAATTGGGGAAATCATGAAAAGCTAAGAACTGAGATAGAAGAGAAAATAGTGGAACATGTTAACAGCTTCAATTATGTGAGAGGGTGGTTGAGGAGAAAGGAAGCCTGCATGAAGAGTTCAAAGCTAGAACAAGAGGGGCTGTAGCCAACTGACACAGAGTGTCAGGTGTAGTGTATGACAGAAGAATGCCAAAGAAGCTGAAAAGTAAGGTGTACAAATCAGTGATGTGACCAGTACTACTGTACAGTACAGAAACCTGGGCAGTAAAGGCAGAGCAGATGAGAAAGCTACAGGTGATGGAAATTAAGTGCCTGAGAAGGCTGGTAGGATGCACACTGCGGGACAGATGAAGAAATGAGGCCATAGCAGAAGTCAAAGTAGCTCCAGTTGCAGAAAAGATCAAAGAGAACAGATTATGGTGGTTTGGGCACATGTGCAGAAAAACAGAAGACATTATGGTGAAGAAGATTTGGGACAGGCAAGTAGAAAGTAAGAGGAAATGAGGGCATCCAGCAAAGAGGTGGATTGATTGTGTGATAGAAGATCTGTGACAGTCAGGCATGAGTGTTGAAGAAGGCAGAAGTATGACATTGACTTGAGAGAGATGGCAACAGTTAACATGACACCCCAACCCCATGTAGAAAATGGGAGAAATGGGGGTTGATGATGATGATGATAGGAATGTATTTATTACTTGTTACTGCTATCTATAGCTAAGATCTGATGAAGCGAAGCTCTGACAAGGGTGAGAGTGTCCATCTCTTGTTTTAATTTAATAAACTATGGTTTAAACAAGCAATACCAGTTTGAATCCTATATTATTATTTTTAATAAGAACCAAAGAGTAAAAAGGTCACACAGACAAACCAATCAGTAAAAACTACAAGAAAAACCTAGCCAAGCTAGAGCTTTCACTGTGTGATACTTTAAACCTTCTGCAACAGAGGCCCATAGGATATATACAAATGACCCCCTAAGGACATCAAGTGTTTTAGCTATACGGCTTTGAATGTCCATGACTTTTTACATTTTCTTTTTTAAGTCTTTGTGGATACATTCAGGCCAATAAAGCCAAAGCCCACTAGCTGTGGACATGCATGCTTCAGTTTTCTTATGACCTCATCAACACAGGATAAGTGGACTGTTTGGCTGTACTTTAGAAACACAGGGTCTTTACACCCAGCTGATGTCCATAACCATTAAGGTGTCATCTCTCTCTCTCTCTCTCTCTCTCTCTCTCTATATATATATATATATATATATGTATTGTTTCTTTAATTCTTCAACAGAATAGACTTGCTTGATAGGTACCGTGTCTCTAACTGTGACATTCACCGCCTGATGTTACAGGATGACAAAGTTGGTGGGTCAACTCAGAAGTAAAACTTGAGTCACCACTTACACAACTATGCACTACAGAATCATGACTCATAATGTCCCATTTTCTATCTTAATTGCATCACAGACTAAGCTGACATGACTATAAATAACTATTTAATTTAACAGGTTTCCTAAACAACAGTGTGGATACCTTACCCATCTCATCTTTAAAAATAGTAACATATATGGAGTGTATCTCTTCCATAGAATATTCCATCTTAAATTTCAGAAAAGTTATGGAACTGTTGAGATATGAGTAGAAACCTTCTAAAGATGTATCATTACCACCCCATATCAAAAAAGATGTCACTAGTGAAACATGTATAAAGGCAAATTATATGGCATGCTGAGCAATACAAAAATGCTGTATCTCTTTCCCATCGCAGGACTTTATTTGCATATAAACTAACACATCAAGTGCCTGTTGCTACATCAGTTGATTGTAGATAAAACATATCTTTATAAAACCCTATGTTATTTTAAATCATTAACTCATGAACTGTGCATAAAACATTAATCTCACCATTTAAAAAACAAATCTTCCAAAACAAAACAGTACTAACTGTTTCTTCACCAATCACATTTAGTATTACTTCAAAGACTGAATATCTAAAGGGATTCAATATAAGGTATCTTTCCATTTTGTTGTATAAAAGTATACAATTGTTTTTCACACACTTCCTGAAATGAAGCAAGTGGTGAAGATGCTTGGTTTCTTAAAAAGGTTAATCAAAGCAAGATCTGAAAAAAATCCCTCTTAAATTTAACTGCTAACAAAAAGCCTAAAATGAGTTAATACTTCTACCAAGATGCTATTCCCAGCCGAAATAAATGTTAGTCTCTTAGAGACAACAGAAAGTTCAACTGGAATTAACTGGTGATCTAACAAATGATATGTATAATCTAATGTATCTGTGTCTCCAATTTCAACTGGATTCCCTTTAGGTGGTGGCTATGCAACTTATGATGCAAATTTTTAAGCTTGGAGTATATCCCTTACACATACACAGTCTACATGGTGAGATATGTCGGTTTACTTGATATCTGGAACATTTCTTTCATGTGATTTGGAGTTGCAGTTATTACATTTTAATGTCTTCTTGACAACATTGGCACTTACATCCCTATGAACTTTAATTTTACAAGCTTACCGACATTATTTTGGTATAACTCTACATTTTCAAAATATCCTAGTCAAAGTAATGCAGAGTAAATAAAACAAAGGTGACAAATTCATGAATATTATTAAATGTAAAATTAGTATCTTAGCATTACTACTTTAAGAGATAAATACCAGGATTCACTAATGATGTCCTCAATGGTGGGGAGCTGCAACACAGTAAGAATGCATACTAAGGCCCTACACAATCCACAGAAGTACTCGTACTGCTCATACTGTAGGAAGCATCTACATATACTACTGCTTACCTAGAGCTGGTATAAGAACGACGTGTTCCAGTGTTTTCAACAACTCAAAATCCATGAATCATGGAGAAATCTACGTATAGGAGTCAGACACTTATGCGGCTGTAACTGTGGACATCCCACGCCTAACTCTCTAGCTGAATGCCTAATGTCCTTGGAAAGGCTATATGCTGCTCAGCAACAATATCACCCTTACAGGAAAGAGACCAGCACACAGTGTACCGTTTAAATACTGGGATGCAAACACATATCCCATAGCTGTATATGCTGCACACAAGCACACTACTACAACCACACCCTCCACTCCCCAACACAGTGACAACATCGATCTCTCACCAATGGGAGTTAATGCCATACCAGAACCGCTTATACATATAAAACTGAACAGAGTCCCTACAGGAATATATTACGATGATCATTATTTTGTCACTTTTTTTAATGAGTATCAAGTTTTTATAGAGATGGTCCTTGTTTGGGGATAGGGTTAAGAAGGCATGCAATGTTTATATGCCCAACAGCAACAAGTTGAAATTCATTACTTTGGTTACTTGCTCTTTCACTTTTATCATAGTCTAACATAAGAGGGATGCACAGAAGATGGCTGTCCTTTGGGGGGTTAGGGGTAAGGGTGAGGAGGCATGCTTTGTATATTGATGACAGCAACAACCTGAAATATATTACTGTTATTTGTTCTTTCACTTTCATTCCAGTCTAACATTAGAGATTTACGTAGATGGTGACTATCTTTTTTGAGGGCTGGGGAGGTAGGGATGCAAACAGTATTCCTGATGTGATAGATGTATATTTACAAGAATTTATCTTCTCAGTTTACTGGAAATGGCTATTGTATCATCTTTGAATGACTTATTTATTACTTTAAAAAGAAAATAAGATTGAATTCCTTTTCTTACTCATGATTTTTATTCATGTCATCGCTGGATTATACACTTGGAAAAAAGCTCTAAAATGCATCTCAAAGTATTTAGAATCCTAGATTCCCAGCTTGATTAATGTATTTCCTCCATAATTATTACAAAGTAGTCATGGCTAGTTCAATTGTGTTGAAACTCTGAAGGAAAAAGCTCTAGAGCATGACACAAGTGTGAAAAATGAAAGAAGAAAAATCATCTGGATAGTGTTGGAAGACCAGAATGTGTAGAAACAGATGAAGTCACTGTGGGTGAAACAGGAAGGACCAATGGACAGCAGTGGAGGGGCACCATGGAATCCTTTACCTATGGTTTCATTCCAACTAAAGCTGGTCTTTCTGAGAACACACCAAAAGAATTATCAGATAAGCTGTTGGGGATTGAAAATAAAATAAAAAGGTACTTACGTATTATCGCAACCAGATTTTGCGATGTAGTGTACTTTCCGCCTTTAGTTTAAATTTTAGAAAATACAGTGTATTAGGGAAGGGTAGTATGTTTAAAAGTATGCTGGGATTTTGGAGGGGTTTTTTTTTATGTTTTTATGGGTAAATTTTTTGGATAGGTGCGTAGTGTGCTGAAAACGTTGAGCGTTACATTGGTACGTATATTTATACGCGAACTTTGAAGGTGCTTTCCATTTCAGAGCTGTCGTCCGAAGGAGATGGTCGCATAGGACTTATCAAAGGATTTTACTGATTTTGGCTGTCGTTGGAAGGTGTTCGTATTGGAAGGAGTTATCAAAGGATTTGGGGATCGTTCAAGGTGCTTTTCCTTTTGGATGTATCGTTGGAAGGTGTTTGTATGGGAAGGAGTTATCGAAGGATTTGGGGATCGTTCAAGGTGCTTTTCCTTTTGGATATATCATTGGAAGGAGGTGTTCGTTTTGGAGCTATTGAAGGAGTTGGGAAACTATTGTTGGAACTTCGTTTGTGTTTTTTTGGATTTATCGTTGGGACAATCGGTGTTTTTGGACATTGGGAGATATCATTTGAACTTCGTTTGGTTAAAAAGGATTTTTGGATTTATCGTTGGGGCAGTCGATGGTATTTTTTAATTTGGACTTATCGAAGGACTTTGGGAGCTATTATTGGAACTTAGTTTGGTTGCAAAAGACTTTTGGAGCTATCGCTGGGGCAATCGAAGGAGCTTTTGGTTTGGGATTTATCGTTGGATGTGTTACACATGTGGAGATTTATTTTTCAGCTGTATTTTCCTTTATTCAGTTCTTGGATTACTTAAAAAAAAAAAAAAGAAGAAAATGGAGACAAGGTAAGTGATTGAGGAAAAGTATTTAATGGTTAAACTGTATTTATTAAATGGTTGTTGTGTCTTTCGGCTTATCCCGGTTAGGGGTCGCCACAGCTGAACTCCAGTCCGCTAATGTTTGGTAGTGGATTTTTACGTGCCAAGTTACCAGCCCAGACGCACAACCTTCAACGAAGGCAAGCCCATTCATGCATGCCTCCACACAGAAGACACTCTAGCTGAGAGTCGAACGCAACAATGTCTTGCTGTGAGGCGACAATGCTACCGCAGCACCACTACCGCGGGTATAAATATATATCTATATATATATATATATAAATATATATATATATATATATATATATACATACATATAGATATACATATACACATACATACACATATATGTACATATATATATATATATATATATATATATATATATATATACACACACACACATATATATATATATATATATATATATATATATATACATACATATATATGACTTTATATACATATATGTGCCTTTAAAATGTTTATTTAACAACACAGCATACACAAGTGGTTCTGATAAAAAAGATGAAGAGGAGTTGGAAATACAGAACAATAATGAAAATGTGAATGGTTTCCAGTTCTAGAAACCTCTGTAGAGAGCAAAGGAGCTCTAGATATAGCCAGCACAGACACAGAAAGGGATTTTTAGTGAATCCTCTTGTATTCAATCACATTCAAAGCAAGAAAAAACACAAGGAGCAGGAACACAAAAGACCCATGCCAATAAATATCAGGATCATAAGTAAAGTTTCAAAAAGCTCATGAGACAATAGTTGTCCGTTTACAAACTTAACACAGAGACAAATAGGAGACCTGTGAATTCATCACGTGAGTGGTAATATTGTCAATGTCTCATTTCTTCATTTAGATGCTTCACTAATGAAAATGTTAAAAAAGTTCTGAATTCATCCCTGCAGCCAAAAGGGATTTGGTACAATTATTAATTGACTTGCAAATGTTCATACTGTAGGAGGATTGATCTTAAAATTGTTTGCAGATATAAGTTGCAGATGTACAAGGAAATACCCAGCTAGGTCTTCATTTGTTTATACAATATACTATTGTTGCTATTTTTTTAAAAGCTTGTAAATATAAGTCATGCTATAAAGATTCATGTAAGTTTATTCAGTATGGCAATTGCAATAAAGCAGAATGCAAATCTGCAATGCTGCTGAAAGGGAATGGTAAACTTTCCATGCCTGACAAGGGAACAGCTACTGTGGTAACTGAGGGTTTATATTACATCAGCAAAAACTCTCTTGAATGAATGGCATTTCATCCAAAATGCCGTTCATTGAATTCCACTCTTGTGGGGGGCACCCCCCCGCTAATTATATATACCAACTCCGAGATCACACTACAGTTAGGAAAAGGCAAATCTTCCGATCTTCCCTGTACCACAATCTCACTATGAACAGTTTGATGAACAGCATTTCCGATGTAAGTGCACCCAAAATGCTGTTCTCTGAACTGAATTTCCAATTATCTAATAGGGACCTGATAATAGACATGGCACTGTATTTGCATTTTATGATGGCAATTTTAAGTAGTGAACTGAAATATAAGGAGATTACTTTAGGGCACATGCTTTGCAGTGAGCTTGTAATCCAAAATATGATTTATGATTTTTAGTTTGATAGCCACGTATCAAAAGAGCTGTTAATTTTTTTTAGATATGTGTGTGTCTCATTGCTATCTCAAGCAATTTATAAAAATTCATATTATCTGACCTTCAGTCCCATCATGTCTGGTAAAAGGTACTTTTAGAAACTGTTGCTTACTACTTGAATTCAGTTTCAAAACCTATGGTAATGTAAGGTATTTAATTCATAGGATACATGAAACAGTTTTTGCAAAGTATTACCAAACATTATCAAGATAAATGCTTTGCTTGAATCCCAGATGTATTTTTCATTCATATGCAAGTCAATGGTTTAAATAACAGTACTAAACAGAAAAAATGCACGGATGTAGTCAAATGGTTATTAAACAGGTCTGGTAATGTGTTGATGGTTGTCTTATCTGGTTATTCTGCTAGTAAAGATAAAACTGACAATGTTATTTAAGTAAAATTATTTATTCAAGGTGAGCTTGACAAGAAATTACTACTAAGGTGTTAAGAGGATCATGAAAGGAGTAGAAATAACTATAGAAAAAGAAATAAAAGACAAGATAGAGCAAGTGGATGAAGCCCAATCTGGAAATCAAGATGAAGATAAAAAAATATATGTGAGACTTTGTTTGAAAGGTGTTAGAAGTGATAATGCATAAATTAAGATATTTATTTAGCTTATTAGTCCATTTTACAAGTCAAGTAAAAATGTTCATGTTGACTGTGATTTATTGAAGGAACAATATAATGCCATGTTGCCTACAAAACAAAAATATGGTGAAGTTCAAGGAGGGGTAATGGCAATGTATGGTAAAGCAGTATATGTGGAGCAATAATTGATTCAATTGGAAGACAGGGTAAATGACGGAATCTAAGACTGATTGATAATTCGTTAAAACAAAGATGGTGCTCTGGATTTAGTACAAAATTCAAGCCTCCTCCTTATCAGCAAGCAATTTCTGAAGACTGATTCTAGAAGTAGGAAATGGTTTAATTCAATCAATACCTACAAAATAAAAAACAAGCATGTGGATGTGCGACCAAGTGTTTATATAGAGCATTATTAACACAATGGCATCTTAAATTACTTAAATGTTCAAACATCCTTATCTTAAATCACCTAGATGTCTTACCCTCATAAAAAGCTGAACATTGATAATGCTCCTTGTACAAGTGATGTGCAATTTAAGTTTAAATCAACTGATCTTTACCCTCCTCTTAAACCCACTATAGCAGCATTTCAGGCTGCTGTACTTAAAGTGTTACATTTTTCTTGTGATATTTTTGTATCAAACAAAGGGGATAATTTAACACTAGGTAGTACACAAGCATAGTATAAATTGGCCAAGAATAATAATTTACTAATTAACAATGATTAACAAAGTTGTTGCAGTGGTTGTGTGGGACAAGAAGCAACATAGTGAAGAAGCTTTGGGCCAATTACAGGATAGTCAGTTTATCAAAAAATGGTAATTGATCCTACTGTACATTTTAAGAGGATGAGTAATGAGTTTTTGACATTAGCTGGGAAAGAAGGTATTATTAATAAAAAATTGTAGACGAGTTAATGGTAGCAGACCCTAGACCATAATATTTTTATTTGTTGCCAAAAATTCATAAACACCTATAGTGTCTGGTCAGTGATCCTTAACTCATTACAGCTGAATGCTCCTCCAGGTGTTTCTGCAGTTACCTCCTAATCCGCCTCTAGGAGTCAAATATTACTTTTTCATATTTGCATTAATAATACCAAAACCATGCTACATACAAAGTATCAGAATATTTTATCTTGAAGCATACATGATGGCAAACACAATTGTATTGATATTTGACCTCTGTCAATGAGTATTTGTTAGAACTGTAAGGTGATAACTTCATTTTTTAAAGACTCAAGCCACACCCACTTGGAGTTAAAGTTACACACTCAAAAGAGCTGTACTAGAGGGAATGAGTTAACTGAGCCATTGTAGTTTTTTTAAATCAATATTTAAAACCATTATTGTTTTTTGTTAGATCAACACTTAAGGATACCACTGAATTCTTGCAATTAATTACTGATATTGAAGTGGAGAGTAATTCATAATTTTGTACTTTGGATGTGACTTCATTGTACACTAATATACCACATTGGGCTGGTTTGCAGGCATTACAATACTGGTTGGATATTACTGTATTATATCCACAAGGTTTTAATACCGTATTGGTATATATGGCTGAATTGGTCTTGACTAAGAGTGTTTCTTTACTTTGAGAAGGACTGCTATTAGTAGGTTAAAGGGACTGCAGTAGGTGCTTCCTTTGCTCTGATTTATGCAGATTTATTTATGGGATATTTAGAACAGCAAATGATTTTTGAAGATTCTCGTAATTTATTCCTTTCTTCTATGGGTATCTGGCAATGTTTTTTGGATGAATGCTGGCTGGTTTGGAAGAGTGATATAGTAGAATTATATGAATTTGTTTCCTATCTTAATGAAAATAAATGGGGGGATTCATTTTACGGTTCAGTTTGATTTGCATGTTATCCCTTTTTTGGATGTGTTTGTTTCCAAAGATGGAATGGGTGGTGTTTCGACCACTCTTTATAAGAAACCATTTCACAAGAATGTTTATTTGTCCCCTTACAGCAACCATCCAAAACATATTGTTGAAAATATTCCTGTTTCACAGTTTTACAGGATTAAACATATTTGTTCTTCACCCACTGCCTATTCTGAGTGCTCTGGTGAATTGTTATGATGTTTTGTTAAAAGGGGCTATGAGTTATTATATGTCATGGAAGCTAAAAGGAAGGTTGATGTAATGGATTGCACAGAACGTCTTAAATATGTAAATACATCTTCTATTAATTCTGGTGAGCTAAGGTTGGTGACAACTTATGGTTGTAATACTTCATTGTTTGGGGAGCTTATAAAAAATATTGGAGTTTATTAGTGGCTGATGAGGAGATGGCTTTGATGTTATCCACTAAAAGTAAGTTTGCATATAGGAGGGACAGGTCTATTGGACAATTTATTTTCTGGTATAAATATGGTTTTGATAAGCAGCCCCAACAGAGGTGGGTGACCATTTCTGGAAACATCTTGGTATGATGTTTTCCTTGTTGCTGCTGTTAGGCCTGCCCATATGCCCTGAAAAGCCAAAGTTTCATTTCAGTTAATACATCACCGGTGTTTGATAGTAGATGTGGTAACCTGTTGTAGGTATGGGTAATATATTTAGTAACATGCCAATGTTAATTTTTTATGTGGGTAAGATGTCTAGATTATTTAAAGCAAAGCTTTTTGAACATTTAAGTGATTTAAGATGCCATTGTGTTAATGACACTCTATATAAACACTTGGTTGCACATTCAAATGCTCATTTTTATTTTGTGGGCATTGATCAAATTAAACCATTTTGTAGTTCTAGAATCAGTCTTCAGAAATTGCTTGCTGACAGAGAGGAATTTTGGATTTATACATTAAGGGCTTAATTCTGACCTGGCTTGATTTGTTATTGAAGATTATTGAAATGTGTGTTAATGGAATCAGTTTTTATATATTTTTTACTTGTGGTGGATTCATTGTTTGGATTACTGATTGATTGTCCATGCACATTATTGGAAGTTCCATGCAGTGGATTTAGTTTTAGTCTATGGCTTTGCTACCAGCTATTTGTTTGGGACAGGCCATTTTCAGGGACTTAGTGTACTTTGGGAAGTTTATGATAGCACCAAGTTTGCAGTCATTTGCAGACATGTTCAGCCACAAACCCTGAATATTATATTTGACCTCCAAGAAGAAAATGCCAAAGAGGAGTGGCCCAAGAACTGGATCCTGGGGTACACCATTAATGACAGGTCTCTTGGAGGAGGTATAGCTACCCACACTAATTTCTTGGGTTCTGTTTGTGAGCCAGTTTTCTATTCAGTTAGTTACATAGGACTTGACATTTAGCTGGGAGAGTTTATGTACGATACCTGAGTGTGGGATGATGTTGAACACCTTTGTGAGATCTAGATATGCTTTGTGTACTGTTTTGCCCTCGTACATTGCTTCAGTAACTGTTTTGAAGAAGTTAATCAGGTTAAGTAGGTAGGACCTGTCCTTAATGATTCTGAACTACTTGGGGTTGAAAGTCTTTAGGTTACCTACATCCATTTATATTAATTCCATAATGATTCTTTCCACAACCTTACAGATGAGACTAGTCAGGCTTATGGGTCTATAATTATATTATGATGTCCTGTTCAGAACCAGAAAGATCAATAGGTAACATTAGTACAAATGTGTTTATTTGCTTTCAAAAGAATACTTACCTGGCATGCATTAGATATCTTTTTAAGTTTTCTGAAGCCACAAGGTCTACAGATGATATGATTTAAGATGTAATCAATGTAATGAAAGCTGAATTTGCAAGACATAGTATTCCAGATGCTTTCGTGTCATATAATGGTTTATAATAATCTAGTACTGAATTTAAGAGCTCTTCAGAAAAATAGGTGTTTTTCCAAATTGCTATATTACTATACTACATTCCATCGCAACTATATTTTTTCTTATTTATCCTTTGTTGTCTTGGTTAGTCCTCCTAGGCTAGTGTCCTTTTCTCGGGGGGGTGGGGGACAGAAGTGGTATTTATACTACTAGGGTTAATTCGGCTAGGGCATCAGGAACTTCCCCTACTCTTTTTGTTTCCGATATTTTGCTTCAGGCCATAGGGTGGCTGCAGTATAGAATGAGCAGCTGTCAGTATTAGGAAATAAATAGGTGTTACTGACACATGTAATCATTTTTCTGATATTGCCTTGACTATGATTTGGTGGATTAGCCAATGCTATTCTGCAGGATATGCTGAATAAAGGAGAGCCTACCGAACAAGATGCAGCTTCATGGTGCCAAATTATGGATCCTTTAGATGGTGCTGCTGCATCCAGGGCAGCAGAACTGATGAATGCACACCATAAAACTGTTTCCAGTGCTTCTGACTCTGTTTGGCAATCAGGTCATGAGCAGCTGTTAGTAGAGCAGTCTTCTATAATGTTCTGAGACATATCTTATGCTGGCACGGTCAAGAAAAGTTCTACACAAACCAAACTGCTGTGTTCTGATTCTCTAAAAAGGGGGCAAATGTATACTGTCTCTTTAAAAGAGTGGAGCTTTATCGCTTTAAAAATGACATTATGTAAAAAGTCACGTGATCTGATTTGGTACATCATTTCACAGTCTTAAACCATAAAAGCTACAAGATGGCAACACTCCATCTCATGTCTGCCTTGTCATTTATTAAAAATGCCTCTAAATTACACCTCTTAAAGGACAATATATTTTACGTGTCAATTATCCCTGTAAGTCCATGAAGCTTGTCAGTAGCATGCTGTGTGAATAAAAGTAGGGAAATGTTTGTATCATATTCATTTGCTGAATAACAATAAATTTTACATTTTCTTCAGTGTGAGAAAGGAACGTTGACCTTGATATGAAAAATGTCAGCTCCAAACTGTTCTGCTGAAGTTGCAGAAGAGGTTTAGATCCCTAGACTGAGTATTTCTGATGCCATTTGACTTGCTGATGTGCAGTAAATTCATCAGTACTGGCTCAGAGGGTGCCTTGTATGCCAGATACAGGTCTCTTCTTAGCATTTGTAAGACATTGAGTATAATAAGAGGGCTTTGAATTGGTCCATGTAGGACATATTGTTTAGTCCTTGTATCCTTTTTATAAGGTATCTCAGTGGGAATTCCAGTTGTTGCATGTGTTTCTACAGATACATGCTGAAAGGGGCATTATACTCAATAACCAGCCTAAGGTGGACTGAGTAAAGATGGACAAGGTCTATGCACAATTTCTTTGTTTATAAGCTGTGCAATATAGAAGAACATTCTTAGAACAATGGACGCATGTTAGCCAAAGGTTAGGTCACTGTCCATATAATTTACCAAGTTCCAAACAACTGGGCCAAATCTTAGGGGTGTATTGTCAGTGTGGTAGTTCCCCAGAGTAGAGGACTTCCAAAAGTATATGATAATGTATTTTTTGGCATCTAGTTTCAGTCCATGGGTTTCCACCAGTTATTTATTTGGAAAAAAACTTTCCACAGGATGGCTAAATGATTTGAGGACTTAGCCATCCTGTGGGAAGGTTTCTTTAGGAGTAGAACAGATTTGAAATTTTGTGGGAATTGTGGTGAGAGAGAAACTTCAAAAGACAGTGAGGGATTAGAATTAGTGAGACTCGTGGCAATTAGACTCCAGTGTACAGATAGGGCAGTATTCATAAAATTAGCTTATGCCCCACAGCAGGGTTGTGATAGTGAGGAAAAGAGTGCATTCAGCCAGCAGTTGCAGGACCTACTAGATAAATCAGTACAGTATGAGTTGGTGTTGATAATGGGGGATCTGGATTCATGTATCAGGAGAGACAGACAGAACAGGATATGAGGACTACCTGGGTCCACATGGGTGAGATACCAGGAATAATGAAGGTGAGGCCATTCTAGACTTCTACGTGGCAAATGGTTTGATAGTGGCCAATATATGATTTAGCAAGGGGCAGATAGTCACAAGTGGCCAACATGCAACTCAGGTAGACTTTTTTCTAGTAAGGAACGGTCACTGAGGTATAATCAGTGATTGCAAAGTCATCCCCAGTGAAACATTTGACCCAACAGCATAAACCATTGGTTGCCACAATCAGCTACAAGTAATGGTCAGAGAAGGTTCTAATTTCAAAAGACGCTAGGCTGAAGTCCTGGAATTAACTGGAGAGAAAACACAGGCATTCAGAGAAATACTCAAGGTTCTAGCACTTCAGGAAGGAGAGTAAATAGGTGTGTAAGGACTAGTGAACTGATATATGGCTAGGCTGTTTATGGAAATAATATACATAAAGAAATGTGTTGGTGGAATGCAAAAGTCCAGGAAGTCATCAAAAGAAAGAATGAGTGGTTGGTTAACAAAGATGCTAAGAGAGCAGTTGCAATAGCAAAGAAAAAGACATCAGAGGCACTCTACCAGATTTTGGAAAGTGACTCAATAGATGGCACAAAGAGACTCTATCAGGTTGCAAGGCAAACACAGAAAGATAAAGAAGATAGTAATCAGACATCATTCATAAGGGATGGCAGCAACAAACCTCTCACTAGTCCATAGGACATCAAAAGCAGATGAAGGGGGTACTTCCAGCTGTTTCTGAATGAAGAAAATCCCACAGGAGCTGTATTGCTCCAGACACAGCCTATGATGTAAGAAGAAGAGGAGTTGACCCTAGGAGAAGTAAGAACAGCTGTAAAGAGAATGAAGTTAGCAAAAACAGCAGGTTCAGATGAGGTCATGGCAGACATTATCAAGATGTTGAGTGAGTTAAGGGAGATATGGCTCCTTGAGGGTACTCGTAGCAGTATGGAGAGAAAAGCATATCCCAGATGGCTGATAAATAAACATACTAATACCACTGTACAAGAATAAAGGGGACGTTAATAACTGTGGGAGTGCAGAGGTATCAGACTCCTATTACACTGCATGAAAGTTCTGGCATGGGTGATCAATACACAGATACTCAGAGTAGTGGAAAGTAAGATGAGGGATGAGCATTTTGGATTTAGATCAGGATGTAGACAACCAACTTGATGTTTGCCATGAAACAAATAGTTGAGAAGCTAGAAATGAGGAAAGAGTCCAACTGGGCATTCCTAAACTCAGAGAAGGCACATGACAAGGCCCCAAGAAAGCTGATTTAGGCAGTTCTGCAATGGTCTGAAGTCCTAGAAACACTGATAAAATTAGTGCAGGCTATGTACAAGGCCCTAATGACACAAGAATGAAAGATGTTTAGACTCACAGAGGTTTCCAGTAGGAGTGAGTGTACATCAGGATCCAGCTCTGAGCACAATGCTATTCATATTGGTGATGAACTACATTAGTAAACAAGTAGAAGGGGACAGATCAACAAAGTTGCTGTATGCAGATAGTATCGCCTTACAGGCAGACTCTGAACAAGAACTTCAGCAAAGGATAGGTGACTAGAATTCAAAGCTGAAGGCACATGAGATGAAACTGTGTACAGATAAAACAGTTATAATGGCAGCAAATTAGGGAAATCAGAAAAAGCTGAGAATTGAGGTATAAGGGAAAAGAGTGGAACAGGTAAACAGCTTTAAGTACCTGTGGGGGTGGTAGTGAAAAAAGGAAGTCTGAATGATGAGGTCAAAGCTAGAATCAGGGAGGGGGGCTGCAGCCCACTGGCACAGACCGTCAAAGGTTGTGTATGACAGAAGAATGCCAAATAAGCTATAAAGTAATTTGTACAAAACAATGGTGCGATCAGTATAGAAAACTGAGCAGTGAAGGCAAGCAGTTGAGGAGACCAGAGATGATGGAGATGAAGTGCCTGAGATAGGTGGTAGGATGCACACTGTGGGACAGATAAAGAAGTGACGACATCAGAGCAGGACCTCAAGTGGCTACAATTGTAGAGGTCAAAGGGTACATATTACAGTGGTTCTGATACATGTGCAGGAAAAGAGAAGAGAATCTAGTGAAGAAGACTTGGGGCAGACAGGAAGAAGACAAGAAGAAATTATGGCATCCATTAAAGAGATGGATTGATTGTGTGAGAGCCCTGTGACAGTCAGACATAACTGTTGAAAAAGGTAGCAGAGTGGCATTGTAGCACGACAGATGGTGACAGTTGACATGACATAACCCCATGTAGAAAAAAAAAATGGGAAAACGAGGGTTGATGATCATGATGATGACATGACAACACTGAAGAATTTTGCTGTCATGGGATTCCAGCATTTAAAATCTAGGGGATTAGAAAACCAGGATCACAAGGAAAGAAATGTATGCTATATGCTAAATAGTATTGCTGGAAAGAAAGAAAGGATATGGTTGGAGAATGTTGTAGCCAAAGATTCACTGTAGGAGAAAGGGTACCTATTTGGCACCTTCCTAAGTGAAATACGTCATTTCAATGAATACTACAAATGAAGGCTCAAGACTGCAGTAGAATGAACAGGAGACAAGGAAGTAGAGATGAAGGGAAGAACTAAAGGAGAGAAGAATAACAAAAAGCATAGAATGTGAATGTACTCACATTGGATAATCAGGCACTCTCACAGACATTGCACAAATACAATGAATTAGTGTGAGGCACATTAGAGAAGGAAGCTATTTGTTTATTATGTACACAGCAGTGCAGTGGCTAGATGACTAATGCATCCAGAATAAGATTCTTTAAATAACTGCACCTTTTCTAAAATCAAATAATGTTTTAAATTTTACTAGAATAAACATGCATATTTTCTGAACAACTAGACTGTATATCATACTCCATTAAGCATGAATGCCATTTAAAATTACAAAAATAGATGAAATTATCCATCAGTGTACTGGCTCAGAATATTCAGCTATTATCACTCCACAATACTCATGTATATTTCATTATATTACTTGATGCTCTGATTGCATGTTGTATGAAGATTATTTTAATATATATTCTTTTCTTCAACAATGCATGTCAACCATCACCCCTCATGTGAGTCATTCAGCTAATTTGTTCCCTTTGTGGTGAAAGGCAAATAGGGAATTCAATCATCCAGACATACATTATGTTTTGCCTTCTATTTGCCTAACCCACAATCCCCTGTGGCACCCAATATGTTCAGACCTCAGTACTTGGCTGTTGAGCATGCTCACTGCTGTTTATGCCCAGTGCTGGCTACATAGTGGGTGTGTTAATTGTGTAAGCTCATCATTGTTTAATTACAACTGCTGCCCTTTAGCTGCCTCACTTCATCAAGATGGATGAACTAGTGTTGGTCACCTACTCCCTTCCTCCCTTGTCAGCCTTCCAGTTCCCAGGTTGCTAATAACTCCAAGGTCATCTTGGTTGCAGTCAGGGCTTCATCATTCTGTGCCATGGACCTAACTCACTGAAGGAAGATTTCACAAACATGGACTGTATACAGGATCTGAAGACTGCACTTTTCTCACTCTCTAACACCATCCCTGTTTGTTGTTTTAGATATGTAAGCAAGCTTAGTATTCCAGCTGTGCCATCTTTCTAATGCACAGCTGGAACAGTATATCCACCACAAAATGAAAAGCTTAATAGAAACAGATTTTCAAATCTACATAGTCCAAATGGAGACATAATTATTCAACACCATTTAAAGATTTGCAAATCCTTGTTTAATAAGTTTGCAGATAAATATGACAAATTTCAATTAAATTTTCTCTGTGAATTGTCCTCAGAGAGTTATATATTACTTTATAAAACCCCTTAAGCAGTACCTTATGGAAGTGGCAATGACTTTAAAATGAAAAAAGCAAGTAAGCAAATTCATGACTACATAAACATAATTAAAATAACAGGTCAGATTCAATAACACCTACAATAAGTGTACACTAACGGCTAGATTCAATAAACCCTACAAGGTCCGTTTACACCATGTGCACATTGCACTGTGACACGCACAAGATAATGCACTGTTCTGGATTCAGTAAGGGGCTCTACATTGTGTGTAGAGCTGCACAAATAAGGTAAACACTGTAGCATGCTAATTACAGCATAAGCAGCAGAATTGCATGATAATCAACCAATCCAAGATGGAGGAGCTATTCAACAAGCTATAAAGCAACCATGTAGACTCAGTGCTGGTTTTCCCTGTGAATTCCAAAACTTATTGGAATACAGCCATGGAAAGGAGTACACAGAAACAATGTCAGAGGCTGCCATTGCTTTAATTCATGTCTCTGTGCAACAGGCTTAGGTCTAGTCTACTGCTGCTACTAATAGACCACGACAAAGAAGGAGAAGAGTTTTCATACCCAAAATCTACATGACATGGAAATTATAGAGCACTACAGGCTGGCTAGAGACACAGACCAGGAACTCTGTAACCTCTGTAATCCTCAACTCAGAGCCAGGTTAAACCAATGGCAACCCCTACCAGTAGAGACAAAGGTATGTGTAGTACGTAGAATTTTAGGTACAAGAACCTTTCAGAGATGAACAGGGACTTGCTGGGAGTGTCACAGGCATCGGCATCTGGGATCCTCCATCAATTCCTGAATGCTATGCTCCAACATGCCAGTAATCACATATATTTTTCTGTGTACTCTTGAGGAAAGGGCCACTAATATGCAGGAGTTCTACCCTGTAGCACACTAACTTGAAGTACTGGGTGGCATAGACTGTACACATATAGAAATTAAGGCACCACCCAGGGAACAGAGAAGGCTCTACATAAATAGGAAGGTCTTCCACTCTATTAACTGTGTGTAATGCCAAGGGTATAATCTTGAACGTGTTTGCTGGCAACCCAGGCAGTTACCATGGCTCACATATCTGGCACAACTCCCAACTGTATGAGATGTTTACTGAGGGAGATATCCCACAGGCTCATTTACTGAGGGATGCAGGTTATGCACTGGGACTGTGGCTGATGACGCCCATCAGAAATGCACACATACCCACTGAAGAATCCCATAATGAGGCACGCGTTCAAACCAGGAATATCATAGAGCATGTGTTTGGGCTGTTGAAGTCATGGTTCTGGTGCCTACCTACATCTAGGGGAGCTCTGCAGTACAATCCATGTACATTGTACTGAAATATTCACCATCTGTGCCATGCTGCACAACATCACCCTGAGAAAGCAGCTTCATCAGGATCAACACAGGGAAGGGGCATGCATCTCACCACCAATGGCAAGGTCACCACAGCCACACACAGGTGAGCAGTCAGAGGTGGAACCAGCAGCTGTTGTGGGTATATTCGGACATAGGTGTGCTCAATATGCCCTCACATTAGCTAAGAGGCAATGCATAGCGCAGTCACTCACCACCTAAGGGGCTAAAACCCTCATCCTACGCACATACTTATAGTAGCATTGATGCCAGGCAACGCTCACAACCTTTACCTATCCATATAATGACTGTGTACTGCTAGCATCAGACAAAGTCAACCCTGAACTAAAACTGTTGTAACTGCTGAATTTACAAGGTAAGTGTTGAACCTGGAGTATATTGTGTAATAATATGAATAATATGAATGAATGGCATATCCTTGCATGTTGTTACTTGGTAATGTAAGCAAATAAAAGGTGGGTGATTTGTATAGAAATGACTTTAACATGTGACAGGAGAGACTTATGTGACTACATGTGTTTTCTATTAAGTAGTAGGCCTCAGGCATCAAAGATTCACACAGTCATACCGCTCAAAAGTACTGATGGTCACCGAATGTCCTCAGTTTAGAATCATACTTTTGCACGGGAAAATCATTAAAGAGAGAAATCAGAAAGAAGTGAGACACATTTCAGTTTCAGACTTCATAACCCTCACAAAATCTTTAACAATACTGATACAAAAAATGTTTGATTCTATCAGCTGTCTAACTTTCTAAGACCAAAATATGTCAAATGTACAATTAGAAAAACAACATCACAAATTCAGATAACTAAGCACTAAGTCAGCTATGCACCCTGAGCATCAGACACAAATGTTATGTATCTCTGAATCCAAAATATGGAAAACAAGGATATGGCACAGTTATCATCATATGCACTGGGTGTTCTGGGGGAGGGGGGTCAGGAAGCCTAGGCTGGCATAAAAAGATACGTTTTGGCAACAAAAGGTTGGTGAGTGTGTGTGAGAAAGAAAGTGAAGCAGACAGACATTTGGATAAAGTAACAAATGGCCAGTGAGACGAAATGAGCTTTAAGCTTCATGGCTAAACCATATAATGCCTGAACCATGTAACTGTTGTCTCTGTGTCTGTATATCTCCTCCAGGTGAAACTAGTGTGTGAGTATCTGCATGAACACAGCCATGCTCTGTGTTAGCTCTATGTCTTGGTATGTTGGACAGGTGTGAGCCGTGCATGGTAGAGGTGGCAGTTCATCATTGTCATACCCAACCATGAGAACTGGCTCTGCCAGGAATTCACACCCATAGTCTGATGCACTGCTGGTACCTGAACATGACTGATGTCTGCTGGATGAGCTCCCCTCACAAGGATGCCCAGGACTACAACTCCATGACCTGCCATGTCTGGGTGTGGGCACCTCAACCCCTGATGGAGCAGTGAAAGTACTGCCACTATGGGAGCATGATCAGACACAGCCACATCAGCTAACAGCAGATGGCATGGCTGACCTACACCCACGTGGATGCCATCCTCTTCCCAACAAATGTTCCATCACAGACACCACCCATCCCTAAGTGTCATTCATCCAATCCATTGAATTGGCAACATGGTGGAGCCAGTCATGTATGTCAGCCTGTGCCACATCTACAACCCTAAGCATTTCTCTGGAGGACCCATAGGAACGTGCCTGTACCTCCATGATGGCCCTAAACATACATAGAGTGGCACATTAAGACACACCTGGATCAGATGGAGGATGAACAGCAGGCCTCCTCAGAGCACCTCTAACAACCCTCCCGCATGGCACCTTGCCAACACTTTAGCTATAGCCAGAGTCAACAGGTACTGAAGCCACAGTAGCCACACTTCCCTGATTGAGTGTCTCGCCTTCCATCTGTCCAATATCTACTATTATGGTGAAATGTATGCTAACAAACTACCACTAGTGCCAGTACTACAGACAGTACAGCAATACACATAACAGTCCTGGCATCCACATCACACATATGGATAAAAAATGTAAATTTTTGAACTGCTCATCATTACTGACAAAAAAGTTATTTCACTTACCATGTGCAGTTGATGCTATGCTTCCCATGGATGATGGTCCTGGAAGAAGTTAAGCAAAGGGTAAGGACAACATCATCACAATTAACAGTAACACAGGGGGTTAAAATATTTTTGCCCTTTATATGCCCATTAATAATACTTTTAAAAAGAACTTGAATGACAAGTCCAACCTAAGTCCATGTGTAATCAATCAGAATATGTTGGTAACTGTATCAAATTACAGCTCCCCCTACCAAACAAATTTATTGTTAAACAGAACTCACATATTGCTATACTATGTCAATATTTTTCTATACAAGGGTATTTAACAATTGAGATACATAAGCCTACCTGGAAGCTCCTCCTGGGACACACTTGTTCTCCCTGAAACAGTAGCATCATTGTCAAAGAATTGCTGCTCTATAATTTCCTGGGAGCTGTCTGGATCCCTGACAGTGGGCAGGAACTCTTCATTTGCTGTTAGTGGTGGCTGTGTAGCAGGCCCCTCCATTACCCATCTGATCAAAGGCCAGTGCAGCTACTCTTCTCTGTGCAGATGAAATCATGTCAGTGGCCCTGCTCATATGTCCTGCTTTGTCTGCCTACTGCATTCACATCAGCAACTATCTGCTGCAAAATCTGCATTCTGCCTAACATATCTCCATGTCTTCCTCTCAAGCAGAAAGGCAGCATGTCACCTAAAAGCTTTCACAATGACCTGATTCTCAGGGTCACTGAAGGGTGGTTTTTGGGGATTGGGATGCCTAGGTGCCATAGTCCTAGGTGACTAAAACACAACAGAAGGATAATACATATAAGTATCACATAAATAAAAGACCTGTTTCCAGATAACACATAAAAGGTAGAATTATACTATTATCCACTGGAGAAACACAAAACAGTCAAGATACTGAAATGTAAAAAAAGGGAACTGTGTGGTTGTAACATATTACATTCACACACAAGGCAAGATTTGAGGCAAAGGAAGGAGAGTAATAACAGCAACATATCCTTGTTTGTGCCAAACAGAAATGCAACTTGGCTCCCCATCCCCAAAAGAACAGGCAAATGACACCTTTTGCTAACAAACCATCAGTGAAATGCTAAAAGTGCTATCAAATGAACTGTACCTGAAACATGTCTACAGTTTTAACATAGAACATTCCATTTTAAGCTTTTACCAATCATGTGCCCCTGTCCCCAGCACTCACAATAGAGGTGTGTCTGGTCCATTCTAGAAGGTTAACACCCCTATCTCATCGACAATATAGGACATTTACCTTTTCACAGAACTAATAATATAAAGCTGTACACAGAAAAAACAGCTGTAACATTAGCAGTTGTGATGACAGTTAATAAGGCTGTGCATCTGAGAAAGTGAAATGCCCTGACAAACATGTCCATGCCATCAGTACACATATAAGAAATGCAGATAAAAGTAGCATGTACTAATGCAAATATATATTAACAGATTTTTTTCTTAATGACATTTCAGCATATGCAGTATATAGCCAAAACATGCAAGCATACCTCCTCAATCCAAGTAGTCTTCTGTACAGATATATCCCAGCGCAATATCTTCTTCTGTGTTATCCACATAAACAAGTCTCCTCACCTTCATGTTTCCTAGCTACACAGTTCCCTTTTTATGGTGTAGATTCAGGGCTATGAGCATGGTAAATATGCAAATGAGGTGTGAACTCATTAGAATTGCTGAATCCCAATTACTTGGTACCATGTATCAAATGTAAACATAGTGCAGGCACTCCCTCCATCTTTGTTGCTAATGGATTGCAACTGTGAATGATTACTGGTAGGGAGAAGGAAAACACAACAGCAATTCAGACTGCCCTACCTGTAGTGGGAGTGTCAGCCAGGTTAGCCTTACAAGAAGTAATAGTATCAAGGTTTTAAATGTAAGTAAGTAGCACACATTTCACAGTTTCTGTTCACTAACATCCAACCTCTCCTTCCTTCCTTTCTTGACAATTGCATATTATCATCATTTAATATCCTCACACATTTAAGGGGCAATGATACAGAATGCCTTACAAACTGCATGTCTTAGATTACTGCTCAGATAAGACAAGAATGAACAAAAAGCACAGAGAGATAAGACGTAGCTGCATTTCTGCAAGCAATAGTCATACATGGTTGTGGGATCACTCTGTGCACTACATTTGAAATTAATACATGTATAAACAACTATCATATGTTGTCTTAGTACTGTGGATGATGTTTCAGTTGGTTGTATGCAGACTGATTTCAATGATAAGACACACTTACTGGGTTCTGAAGGTTCATTGGAGTGAGAATTCAGATCTAGACCTGTGTAAAAATATTTAATGTGTACCACCAAAAATGTTGTAGTGTTTATTTCATAGATTGCCTTTCTTCATTTCAACTACTTTTCCCTTTTTATCTATTTATTTTTTTTATACCAGAGTTTGTGCAGTGAGTGGCTTAGCACAAACAAGGAAAATGGAGAAACACAATGAATGCCAGGTTTAGATGTACTTATCTCATTTGTGTGACGCTTAGCAGTGCACAAACCTGGACTACTAGCCCACACAGGAAACAGACAGAACACCTGCAGACAGGGTGTAGACAGTGTAACGGTCAAAAAGGATACATTGTTGCAATTTTTGCTTTCCATCGTGCAATGCCACTAAGCGATGTTGCACAGTGGTTAGCAAGGTTCCCCAACACCTGCAGGCATCGAACACCTGCAGACAGGAAGCAGTCAATAATTTAAAATAGATACATTCTATTAATTCTGTTGGGCAACAAGCAAACACACTAAGAGGTTTTTTATGGCAGTTAATGCAATAAACGTAAGACTGAATAGGGAATTTTGCAGCTGCCATTTAACTATTCCTGCTGCAGCAGGTGTAAGTATAGGGCTGTAATACAGATGGTCCTTCAAATACAGGAAGTGCAACATATTTTTACTGTTGTGACAGTCCAGTTTATAGCAATGAACAGAAAAATGTTAGTTCAACATTCTTGTGGCAACAAGTGTAAGTGTAGGGCTGCTATACATGATCCTGGGTTCTAATACAGGACATTCCAGACATTTTTACTCTTGTTCTATTTCACATTATATTCAATCCCACTTATGACACTTTAGATAGTAGAGTGAATTATATGCATGAGGGATAATACACCCTTACTGTGTTTTCAGATGTATGACTGAGGGTATACTGTCTACTATATTTCTCCAAGTATAATTTTGTTCTTGGATGGCCTTCAAACTTAAATAAGACACATGCACAAATTAATCTATAGACAAGAACCTTGTCAGATCACACACACACATACATGGTTAACACCTCAAACTGTCAGCTGTATTTATGAATGATTCATAACTATGTCTGAGAAGCACTTCTTCTGTGGCAAAGATGGATTATCACTGCTGTGGAAGAAAAAGTTTTGTCCCTTATGCATAGATTTGAATCCCACACTTATAAAGCCAAAACAAAAATGTGTCAGGTCATAAAATTTATGCCCCAGTGCATGTCTGCAAAGTTAGCTCACCTAACAGTTACCTTCCAATTTTAAAAATGCATTTTCAACCTACAGCAGTAAACACCCCTCAAACTAGTTTCAAGTGTCAGATTAACCTCCCAGTTTCAAAAACTGCACTCCTCCCTTCTTGGCAATGTTGCTCTCTATTTAACATTGCACAAACATGGCTGGCATATTTTCTCAGGTTTGCACACATCCAGTAAATGTGATAAGAGGAATTGGTGGGAAATTAATAGTTGCCATTGCTCTACGTTTGGTTTTAGACACGTCTGACATTAGAGGGGAAGGTGCCCATTTAGGGTGCAAAAATGGGATGTCTAGAAATCCAGGATATTTATTGGACTCCTGGTAAAGTGTTGCAGCCAAAGGCTTTTGCAGTGGGACTATTCTGGCTCTCAGTACAAGTCTGAGGCTTGGAGTAGTTTGGCTAAGGCTGTATCCAGTGTGACTGGCATCCTCTGCACTAGACAACAGTGTAGGTACCACTTCAGTGACTTACAAAGGTGCAAGAGGGATATGCTCAACCAGTGGTTGACTGAATTTCAAACTGGTGACACCCCATAGTTGTGTAAATATGCTAATAAAGAGAATTTTTAATAAATATACAGCTAAATATAGGCAAGACTGTTATGCATAATGCTCTTCTGTTCTCATCTTTGTTTTTGACAGCTAATGCTGAAATACAGTTGAATCAGCAGGCTCATGCTGAACATCTGAGGAGACTGAGGAAAGTAAGTGATATGTATGCAGCACAACAGAAGTATTATTGTAGGTTTAAAAGTTACTGATAATTTTTTTTGGTATTCTATACAGTAGTACCAAAGTGAGCATGCATATCCTAACTGTAAAAGCAAGTATGCATGCACAAGTCTGTAGCACAAACCAACTTTAGGAGTCAAGTGTAAGACTGTAGCCAGAGGTTGTGGGTTCAAATACCATGAGCAGCAATTATACAATACTGCATTAACTTCACAATATTACATAAATTAAAGTTTATACCAGTGGCATAGATGACCTGCTGTTAGCTGTAATCAGTATATTTGGACCAAGCATATGTGCAATATATGCACAATGCAAGGATTACTTTAAGTAATCTGTAATTATAGTTTGTAGTTGATAGGATGTATACTTAAATATAACAGCTCAGATAAAATAGTTGTATAATTATGATAGTACATTGTATGTCAAATATGATGGTACTAATTTTATCTCTATTTTTCTCTCACCCCAACCCTTATCTTTTTTTTTTTACTTTCTAGTAGGTGTCATCAAAATGTCTCTATGTCATCCATCTGTAACAAATCACTAAATGCTTCACAGCACAGTGAGGTAGGCCAGCCCCGGTGGGTTAGCCTACCCCCACTCCACCAGTTCAGCATTGATGCCCAACTCATCTGGGACCCAACCTAGCAGCTCTGCCTCTGCTGCCCCTGCACTACCTGCACTCTCAGGTAGCACTACTGTGGGTGCTGGTGCTGTGTGTTACCCTGCAGGAGTAGTGACAAGGGTGGGGATTTCATCACCCACCAAAAGATGCGAGGGTTGGTGCATAAGGTTGTGTATCATACCATTGGTATGCACCTATGCCGGATGAAGAGGCTGCCCTAAATCATGGTATGTAGGATGAGGAGAAGATGTCAAGCACTCCAGCTCCCAGTCGAGTAAGGGTACAGTGATGACAGTCCTGTGGGGGAGAACTGGATTCTCACTGTCTCCGTGTTTGGCAAGCATGAGCTAGCTTGTCCCTTCCCTCACTCCAATCATGGTGTCCCCCAACCTTTTGTGTCCCTCATCTTCCCTGTCTCTTGTCTTGCTTGTCTTACTTGTTTGCATTTGCTTCTTTACCTACCCTACTTACCTGACCCAGAAATAAAAACGTCCCTTTTCCAGCATTCCTCTCTTACTGAATTAAAAAAATGGGCACCTTTGCCAAAAAAAAAATATCATTGCATACATAGCTCTCGATTTTGCACTTGTCTTCTTGGCACACTTGATTTGTTCCAGTTGGCTATACAACAAGATTGCATTGTTGTCACTCCACTTTGAGGAGGTGACAATCCAAATTCAGCTAATATTCTGTACATATTTTCAGTTTACACTGTTAAAGAAATGGATAGCTATAGTTTTTCCTAGTTTCCTCATGCACATTCCTGTATTTCTTTCCCCGCTTGCTCCCCATTTCACTACTTTACTATCTATCATATTTTAATACCTATAATCTGGTCAAAAAATGGAATCACACAAAACTCACATCAGTACCACAAAAGCAATGGAGTCCTTGACTTTTTGGTCTCTATGTCTGAGCGGAGTTGAGCAATGTGCACCAATGCCACGCAATGGTAAACAGCTTTTCTGTGGTACAGATTATGCCAAGCAATGGTAAACAGCTCTTCTGTGGTGTAGTTTACCTCCATGCAATGCTGTTTAAACACTCCATGCTAAAGTAAAACATAGTAATACAAGGTGAATGTAGTATAAGAATAATTTCATCGCAATATCACTATTTATTTAAATAGTAACAGACAGTGAATGTAATATGACAATAATATCATTGCATTATCACTACTTATTTAAAAGTATTACATACCACCTGGATTCAAACCCAGTATTATCTGGGCTCAAAAGAAATGTGTCAATGCATTTACACCTATTGCCACAGAGTCAGCTAAGCAGCAGGTGTGTTTCATTTCATACACTCAATACTAACTCTCAGAATTTTAGCAGTCAGCCTTGCATTTGCACACTGCTTAACTACATACAGACAGGAAACCAGTAGAACTGTCTACCCCACATGCGCAAACATTTTGTCAGCCATCACACAAACCTGCTGCTAGCTGTTGTGTTATGCAAACTAAATATTAGTGTTTTTTTTAGTTCTGTTTACTGTACATTTAGTCTTCATGACATGAAATTACATGTGGAAACATAACAAAATGAAGGTCCTATCTAAGAATATGTCAGATATTTGCAATATAGCCATGTGTCACCCCTCCCTGCACTACAAGCCTGGTCTCTTAGTACTTGTTCACAAATATATCAACTACACTAGATTAATTAATAAAAAATGTTGTGTGATATACCATGCACACCTTTAGAATGACAATACACATTCCAATTTTCAAATACTTGTACTAATGTGGACTCCTATTTGCATATAGTTTGTAAAGCTGTCTCTTAAACTATACCTGCACATTGGAACGCAGCCACTAAATACTACTCATTGCACACTCATCGATCAGATAACATGCAAAACTTGAACTATTTTGACAGATGCACGTCTACACAGCCATTTCATGGAGGCCTCCCAACATCTTCTCTCCAACATCCAGTGTTGATGCCATCCACCATAAGTTGTTCTGCAGCCTTGTAAGGGTCAGACTTGTGGCATGGCACTTGCTTAAAGTACTATGTTCTCTACTCTGAGTACCTAGAGAGATAGGTAGTGGTTCTGTTCTCACTGTAGTCAACTGGTGTGTGTGTGTGTGTGTGTGTGTGTGTGTGTGTGTGTGTGTGTGTGTGTGTGTGTGTGTGTGTGTGTGTGTGTGTGTGTGTGTGTGTGCCTATCTAGCCAGAAGAGCATAAGTGTGTATCTGACAGTTACCACTCCATTTCTATGGATTGACAGTATTTTGACACTTCCACAAGCCTACACATCCATTTCATGCAGGTCTCCCAACATCGTTTCTCCAACATCCAGTGCTGATGTCAACTACTATAAGTTGTCCTACAGCCTTATAAGAGACAGACTTATGGAGTTGCACTTGACTAAAGTACTGTGTTCTCTAGTCTGTGTACATAGATAGGTAGGGGTTCTAATCTCACTGCAGTCAACTAGGGTATGTGTGTATTTGTGCTCTTGCTTGACATTAGTGTGGGACACTGCTATTAGCATATTCTCCTCACCAGACTCTGCTGATGCCATCTGCTATAAAGTGTTGTCTGACACTCTCTAAGTCATACTTGAGCTGTGGCACTTGCCTTAAATACAGAGTTCTCTAGTTAGTGTACTTAGATAGGTAGGGGTTCTGTTCTAACTGCAGTCAACTGGTGTGTGTGTGTGTGTGTGTGTGTGTGTGTGTGTGTGTGTGTGTGTGTGTGTGTGTGTGTGTGTGTGTGTGTGTGTGTTTGTGTCCCTGCTTGACATTATGGAGGGCATTTTACACCAGTATGTGGGACACTGCTATTAGCATTTTCTCCTCACCAGACTCTGCTGATGTCATCGGCTAGAGCTGATTTGTGGATGCTCAGTATTCCCACCAAGGCAGGGTCAGAGACTGGCCAAGAGACCAATCATAAGGCACTTTATCCTATATGATACAGTTTACAGTGGCAGGGCTTTCAGTCTATCCTCATATGCCATGGCATGGTTTGTAGGCCCTTTATTTTCTTGGTGAGAAACCCCTGTGCTCTCTCCAGCTGCTGCAGATGTCTGGTGAGGTACATACAAAAGGGAGCATTATACTCTATTATTGTTCTGATGAGGTTCTAGTACAGTGCTGTTGTATAATTCTCAGATCTGAATATGATGGCGTCTGACTTATGAGGTGTACAACATACCCTTTCCATACCACTCTGAACACTTGGTGGTCAAAGTTCAGATTGCTATCTATGTCTGTTCCCAGGCCTTGTACCACTGGGTTTCAGTATAGAGGGAGTACTGCCAATGCTATAATTAGCAGGGAATTCCACTTTGTAGAAGGCCAAAACAAACACACATTTAGTAGTATGTTATCATTATTGGTGGACTCAATGATTGCACCCAATATACAAGAATCAGCAAATTTGGTAAGCCAAAGGCCATATACTTTAGCCTGGACTGTCAAGAAATACATTACAAACAGTAAAGGGCCAAGCACAGATCCCTGGGGTACACCAATGGTGACAGCTCTACTGGTGCAGATTGATTCATCAGCTTTCACAGTATGTATTCTGTCAGTGAGCTAATTGGTTACCTGTCTAGTGATGTAAGGGTTAATCCCCAGCTGGGAGGCTTTCTAAATGATACCTGAGTGAGGGATTGTGTCAAAACCCTAGGCCATATCACGATAGACAGTATGCACTGTCTTACCATCATCCAGGCCTATCACACAGAATCAATGGGCTGTGACAATATCACAGATCTCCTATAGCATGACTCAGCACATACACCTTCCTGACATGGTGGAATACACACTTCAACACACCATCTACATGGACTATGTTCCCATAAAAGGGTATACATCAACATGCATCTATCTGAGTTGGGGTAGGGGGCATCATCTGATGCATGCATGTATAGACACATCCTGATTCTCCTCATCCGTGGGATAGACAGACATGTCATCATAGACCTTTTCTAAATGGACACTAGTGATATCTCAGCTGTGTGCTACAGACCTGTGTGAGTTGTTGATGCTACATCCATATCTGTTACATCTGTTAGATGTCCTCAAAGAGGTCATCAAGGGATTGCATGATGACAACACTATTATCCTTTGAAACTTGACCAGACCAAGGCATCTGACACAAATCCATACTGAGGTATTCACTCAACACTGTCAGATGTGGCCATAAACACCTATATCACCAAGTGAGTAGACCAGTGGATCACATATGTGACATCTAAATATATTGAAATGTGTGATGTGACCTATATCTCAGGTCCAGTGATCAGGTCTGTACATCAGGGCTGTCTGCTAGGCCCTTTCCTGTCCATTATTTAAGTCAAAGACATCACAAATGACATACCCATCCTGTGTCCAAACAGCTGTCTGAAGGACTGTAGATTGTGGGCAATCATTGACTCCAACTGTGATATTAGTATAACACAAACAGTATTAACATACACCACAGACTGCTGC
>NC_056739.1:883516017-883526017 GCF_019279795.1 Protopterus annectens | reverse complement strand
AGAGAAGGAGGTTGTATAACCTGTATGTTATATGATTAAGTGAAGGGAAGGTTGCAGCATATATTTCAGTGCAGGATATCCTAGTATTATAACGACAGTTTATACTAAAATGCCTCTTCCCACTTTCATATCAAGTATGCAGCATTTAAGAACATAGAGAGACAGTCTCTTAAATATGCAACTACTTATCAGATCATATATTTCATTAAATCATCATGGCATTACATCACAACAGAAAAGTGTTCAGAAAAGCCCTAGATGAGCTACAATTACAATAACAAAATTGCAGCTGTTAGTCAAACAGAATACTAAAATAAATAGGTAACCTGTTACTAGGCAATCAAAACAGTGAAATAACTGTTAGGAATGTGGGATACAACTCAGAAACATGTTTAAAAACAGACTGACACAAACGATGGAAAATATAAGAATATTATCAGAGGCAGTGTAAAATATGTAGACCGCAATGAACAGCAACACAAAATTCTACCACACAAGGACATTTATTTTTGCTTCTGAAAAAGATATGTGTCCTCTTTCTTTAATTTTCACCACAGCAGCAAATATGCAAACAACTAGTCCAAAAGTAATGATTGCAGTTTGTGCTGGAAAACCAACACTTTATTCCAAAAAACACAACCTCAAGTAAGCACTTTCGTCTCGTATAAAACAAAGTTTGTTTTATACTAGACGAAAGCACTTACTTGAGGTTGGGTTTTTTGGAATAAAGTGTTGGTTTTCCAGCAGATACTGCAATTCATATTTTTCCTCTTTCTTTAAATTATTGATGTTACTAGTATGTTGGTCATGTTGTGTGTTATTCTATGTATTCGACAGCTTTAAAAATGTGTGATGAGGGGGATTCAGAAAATTGTGTGAATGACGAATCAAGCATGAAAACAGGGATGTACCTCTAAAAATAGGGACATGATGTGCAGAGGTAAATCAGTCCTGAAGATAGGAACCTTCCTCCAAAATAGGGACACTTGGGATGACTGTCCAGTGACATTCATGTAATGTGGATTGGTGAGCTATGTTGATTTACTGAATTAAGGCAACAAATCAGCATTTTACTGACGGTGCATTAAAACAATGATCAACTTCGATGTAATGCTAAAAGCAAATCACATCTGGGGAAAAAATTATTTTGACCATCTATAATCATGAAAACTTTTGCTTTATACATTCTTTTTGCAAAAAAAAAATCTCATTCTAAGATGGTCAGAAAGCAAAGCATCCTTCACAGCATGCTTAATGCAGGGCACCATATGGTAGTGTTGATACTTCTCATATGTGAGAAATAATTTAGTTAATATAGAATTCAAACTGCAAGAATGAAACAATGAACCAGAATAATTTACCCCAGTAAAAAGTAAGTACAGCAAAATCATTATTAAATTCTCACTAACTACATTGTTCACAGCACTGCCTGAACTCTGTAATTCTGATTAGAATGTGTGTGTGTGTGTGTGTGTGTGTGTGTGTGTGTGTGTGTGTGTGTGTGTGTGTGTGTGTGTGTGTGTGTGTGTGTGTGTGTGTATATATAGATGGATGTAGAGCAAAGTGTTGAATACATACATACATACATACATACAAATGTTTCAAGCACTGGCATTCATGCCCTTCTATCTTGCCAATATACTAAAACACTTGTTCCCATAATAAATGTCCAGGCTGTTTTTAAAAATATCTAAACTAGTACTTGCTTTAATGTAATTAGGTAGTCTGTTCCATGCATCAGCTACTCTGTCAGAGAACCAGTTACTACACTTCTCATTCCTATAGAATCATTTTTTTTTATTTCTCCAAGTCTTTTGGGTTTCTATTACCATGACGGGAATGGACCCCATTCCTGAGTCAAAGTACGATTAAAGTTCATAAAATTAGTATTGTTTCAATCTTTGATGTCAGCCAGAAGTACACTTTGCAGCACCCACAATGTGCCCAGTGATAACTCCTTCTTCAGTTTGTACCAAGTTACATGTATTGGTAACATATTTAAATACAATTGTAGATTATTTTTTATAAGACCCGTTGCTCCTACTACTATTGAAACTGTCTTAGTATCTTTCTCTCATATTGTAATAATTTCTGCCTGCAGATCCTGATATTTTATGACTTTGTGTCTCTGTGTATGCAAGATACTGTAGTCACTGGATGTGGCAATTTCATATCAATGCTACTTTTGCCTTCTTTTCATGGACCACTATATCCGGTTTTCTAGCATCTATCTTTTGAACTGTTGGTAATGAATGATCTCATGTGATGTAGACTTTGCCATTTTCTATGATGCTTTGTGGCTCAAGTTTCCAGTGTTTTTCAGTCACTTCAGTACCATAATGTTTGCACAATCCCCAGTGCAACAGTCTTGCCACATTATTATGCCTTTTAATAAACAGTCCTTCTGCCATTAGTATGTCACAACCAGCACAAGGTGTGCAATTGTTTCCAGTTCTGTTTTACAAAACCTAAATTTGTCTGTTTCTCCCATGTGTCCAGCGTGTATGTAGCCCACTATCTTGTGCCACCAATATTAACCTTTCATCTCTTGGTTTGAATTCACCTCTCCTTAACTATTCCTGGGTTCATTCCTGATCAATGGGAGGTTCTTCCAGACGTTTTCTAAACTTGCAACTATATTTATTCATTTTCCACATTTCTTGCCTTCTCACCTGGTCCTTCTCCTTATATTCTTTCTTTTGTTTTTTGGCCCATTCAGTTGCTGCCTGATTTTTATGTACTTTTGGTTTGATTTCCATTCCTGCTTGATGCCGATATGCTTCTGCTAGACTAAGCAGGGAAGCCATATTAGATTTATTCTCTTCATGTTTCAGAACGTTCACTACATTTGGGTCTTGTGAGATCAGCAGATATGGGTGAAGTCCCACGTTTGCAGATCTACACATATAATCAATTTCAAGGAGGCCCATCCCTCCTTCGGAACAGAGAATATATAATCTTGGTATGCACATATTTTTATAAATCATTTGGTGGACATGAAACATTCTTCTTGTTTTCCTGTTTAATCTATCCAACACACTTTGGGGCCAGACAGTCACTCCAAACTGTAAGTTAGGACAGGAAGAGCAAATTGGTTTATAGCTTGAATTTTATTCCTAGATTTTAACACTGTTTTCAGGATTAATTTAAGTCTTCTAAAGTATTCCTTACTAAGTTTTATTTGCATTTGTTCATGTTTTATTGCTGATCCTTCATCAGTTCCCAAATATTTATACACTCCATCTTGCTCAAGTTCTTTTATATCACATTCTTGTCCCAAACTGATGTTTTCTTGGTGCTGCAGTTTTCCTGCTTTAAAGGTTGCTTTTGCACATTTATCAAGACCAAATGACATTCTTATATCATCTGAAAAAGTTTTGACAACTTGCAGTTGTATTTTCATTTCCTCATCTGATCAGCGATACAGCTTTAAATCATCAACAAAGAGAAGATAAGAAGTCTTTACACTTTGTTGTTTTCTAGAAGCCAAATTACAGCCATGGCCTAAACTGTTAAGTAGACAGCTTAATGGGTTAAGGGCAAGGCAGAATAGCAGCAGTGACAGAGTCACACTCTGGAATATCTCCATTTGAATTTTTATCCCTGGGATAATAATTTGTCCTTTATCATGGCTTAATTACAAAGTGGTCTGCCACTGTTTCATGGTCACTGTAATGTAGTCGATCAGTGTAGGGTGTATCTTATACATTTTTAAGTACTCTTTTATCCATGAATGTGGGATACTATCAAATGTTTTTTGTAGTCAATTCATGCCATACTTAAATTCTTCCCCTTTTTACAGTTCTCCACTATGACTTTACTTAACAACAAATGATCCTTTGTTCCATATGACTTTCTTTTATTGCCCTTTTGTTCTATTGCCATCATTGAGTTTTCTTCTAAATGACAATAAACTCTGTCAGCATCAATTCCAGTGTATAGTTTATACGTCATCAGAAGGCAAGTTATTGGTCTATAATTTTTAGGGTAGCTTACAGGTTCAGTCTTAAGTAGGAGCATTGTTTTTCCTGTTGTTAGCCAGGTTGGTGTCTGCTCCGGGTGCACATATAAATAGTTCTTACTCATAGCTAAATCTTTGTGCAAAAATGTTAATACTTTTAACCAGATACATAGGTTGTCTGATGATTCTTTAGTACTTTTTGATAACCCCAAATATTCCCAGAGGCAGTTGTCTCTAAATGCCCTATATACCTAAATAAGATCTTTGCTTAGATATCTGTAAGAGACACTGTACAAGTTCAAATATTTTAGTCTTTCATAATAACTTAAATTTTCACATCCATGGATGTCCTTGGTACATTTCCGCTGTACTCTTTCCAGTTTACTAATGCTTGTTTTTTTATAGGTTTCCATATTGTTATTCCATACTCAGGTTTGGTTCTAATGTAACTAACAAACAATGGCTTCATTATTTTTGATTTCCTAGATTTTATAAATCTTTTCATACATCCCATAGTTTTATAACTATCATTAACCAGTTGGTTGATATGATTACAAATACTCATAGCTGGATCTATCCATATATCCAGGCCCTTAAGTGAGTCTACAGTTTCAATCACTGTGTGCTGTATTAAATATTCACCTTTCAATTTATGTCTCACAAATTTCATATGCTTAGGTTTTGATGCATTTATCAGCATATTATTCTCCTGTATCCAAGTGATCAATTTAGTCAAGTTATTTTGCAGACATGCCTTATCTGTAACACTTGTAATCAGTTCACCCAATTTCAGGTCATCTGCATATAGACTGTAGAACACCTCAGATGAAAAAGTTAGTTCTGAAAGATTTAATTTAAACAAGTAAGGGCATAGGACAGAGCCCGAAGGGACACCCTGACTGCAACCAAGGATTTCACTTGTCCAATTGCTGTATGATACTTGCCATGTCCTGTTTGTAAACCATGCAGCTATCCATCTTAACAAGAGTACATCAATACCTAGATGTACTAATTTATTGATCGGTGTGTTGTGTATGACTCTGTCAAATGCTAAAGTTAAATCTATATAAATTACATCACAACATAATTTTTCATTCATAGCTGTTATTATATTGTCATAGAACATCATGTTACAGGTGGTAATAAATCAATTTTCAACATATGCATAGGCTGATATATGGCTTCAAGTCCCATCCTATCCAATTCTGCCAATAACTTATCCAATATTACCTTCTCCATTATTTTTCCACAATATGAAAGTAGACTTAAGGGTCTATATGACTCTGGGTTTGTCCTACTCCCCTTTCCCTTAAAGACAGGTTTAATAAGTGCATGTCTCCAATCTTGAGGAGTCTCCCCATATTTAATTGATCTAGTGAATAATAGATGTAATGGTACCATAAGTTCTTGCTGAAGTGTTCTCAGGTCATTGTGACTAATTCCATCTCCTCCCTGTGCTTTGTTTGGATCCAGTTTGTGCAGTTCTTTTTCAATATAATCTAATTTGATTCTAATATCTGGGGTTACCTGGATGTCACTAGGACAATTTATCACCCCTTTTGTGGTGCCAAACTGTTTTGCATAAGATTTAGTAAATATATCTATAATCTGTTGTGGCTGAGAATAAATTTTAGAATCTGCACAGTTTATCAATTTGCACGTCTTTACTCCTTCCACATCTTATGTATCTATAAAAAGGTTTCCTATTATGCTAAATATCTTTATATAAATTTTCTTCAAATTTTTCTTGATCTTGTCTCACACTATGCTTAATCTGTTTGTCCAGCTTGTCTACTTCATTTTTAAAAGTTGTAGTTCAACCTCTCTTCCATTTCTTATATTTTTGTCTCTCTTCGGTCGGTATCTTGTTCTAATGGATGTATATCCCCCTGATGTTGTATGCCTAGATCCTGATGTTAAACCTTTTTTTTTTTGATTTTTTGCACTCACAACAGTTTCTCTTTCAAAACTTTCCACATTTCATCTGCAGTCTTTCCAATGAACACCTCACTCCACTTAGATTTACATAGTGACTGTTTTGCTTCCATATAATCTGTAATTAACCTTCTGTGCATTGATTTAGATTTCAGTTTGGTAGAATTATCTAGCAACAAATTAACCCTTATAACCCCATGATCACTGCACATCAATGGTGGTAATACTTGACTTGAAGTAACAGTAATTTCTTTAGGAACACAAACAATGTCTAGTATGTTCAGTCCCTGGTAGGTTTTTTTACAATCTGAAGCAATTGTTGTTCCTGAATCTTCTTCTTCTTTTGGCTTTTCCCGGTTAGGGGTCACCACAGCAGATCATCTGTCAGCTAATGATTGGCAGTGGAGTTTTTTTACAGTGTCGAGTTGCCAGCCCGGTGTCCAACCTTCCACAGAAGGCACACACACATGCACACCCTCACACCTAGGGCCAATTTAGAGTGTCCAATCTACCTACTGCATGTCTTTGGGATGTGGGAGGAAACCGGAGCACCCAGAGAAAACCCACACGACCACAGGGAGGACATGCAGACTCCACACAGAAGGCACCCCAGCCGAGAATCGAACCGGAGAACCTCTTGCTGTGAGGCGACAACGCTAACCGCTGCACCACCGTGGCTGCCCTAATTGTTGTTCCTGAATATATGTTGTAAATAATTTCCTTACTAATGTTGTTGAATCAGTATTATTCCAGTCTGTTTCTTGCAAATTTAAGTCCTCAACTAATATTATTATTTCCTCCTGTGTTTCATGCAAGAAATGTATGAATTTCTCTAGGTCATCTGCACTTGACTTTGGTGCTCTATACATTCCAACAACTGTTATATATTCCAGGGGTTGACTTTATTGTCACAGTTACACAGCCTATAGTATTGGTGTTATCACTGAACATGTAATAATCACAGGTCTCATAACTATCTTTAATTCCTATCATAACACCTCCACCTGACTTTTTGTTAGAATGTCTGTTACAGCGAAAACATTTATAGCCTGACAGAACTGGTTTCCAGTCATTGTTCTTTAATTATGTTTCACAAACAATAACATCAGTCTTGTGAGAACGTAGCAAATTTTCCAATAAAAAAAATTATTAATTACCCTAGCATTAACAACCATCAGAAATACATCAGATGTTGCTATCTGTGAACTGTTAAATTTTTGACCTGGCAAAAATCCTGCCTAGTGTTTGTCAAATATTGCAAAATATCTGCTGCAAAAATTATTTTCCCTGATCTTCACAAATTCACACCATCCTGTCTGAACACATGTGTGCCCAAAACTAGGCTTCGATGCTCTACATATTTCCATTTTTTAAAACTGGACATTTTTTCCATGTAGGTATTTACCCAAAATCCTTTTCATTCACAGTGGCCTGACTAACATTTCTATAGGTGATTTGTGAAAAATACGTACAAGCTATACTATCTAAGAAGGATGTCAGTTCCCTACTAACAGTCAGAGAATCCTTGCAGATGACATAATTTGTACCAACATGAATAAAAATCGATCCATACTTCCTGACATTAAGGCATCCCAAGGCTTGCCTCACAGCTTCTGTTTTTGCTCCTGGCAAGCATAACACTATCAGATGTTTATTATCTTCTCTGCAGATATCAGTATCAGTTCCTCTAATAACTGAATCTCCAATTACAAGAATATCTTTGCTGACCAGCTCTGAAGAATCTTCAGCTTCTAATACAGTAATATCTGCTCTATCAATTGTTACGAAGGATAGATCTTCATCACCATTTCTTTTTCTTTCGGCTGCTCCCGTCAGGGGTCGCCACAGAGGATCATCTGTTTCCATTTCTTCCTGTCCTCTGCATCTTGCACTGTCACACCAACCTCCTGCATGTCCCCTCTCACCACATCCATAAACCATATCTTAGGCCTTCCTCTTTTTCTCTTACCTGACAGCTTCATCCTTAGCATCCTTTTCCCAATATACCTAGCATCCCTCCTCAGCACATGTCCAAACCAACGCAATCCCACCTCTCTGGCTTTGTCTCCAAACCATCCAGCCTGGGCTAACCCTCTAATATGCTTATTCCTAATCCTGTCTACCCTAGTCACACCCAGTGCAAATCTTGACATCTTTAACTCTGCCACATCCAGCTCTGACTCCTGCCTTTTTGTCAATGCCACTGTCTTCAACCCATATAACATAGCTGGTCTCACTACCCTCTTGTAGACCTTCCCTTTCACTCTTACAGGTACTCGTCTGTCACAAATCACTCCTGACATTCTTCTCCACCCATTCCACCATGCCTGTACTCTCTTCTTCACCTCTCTTCCACACTCGCCATTACTCTGAACTGTTGATCCCAAGTATTTAAACTCATCCACCTTCGCCACCTCTACTCCCTGCATCCTCACCATTGCTCTATCCTCCCTCTCATACACACACATATATTCTGTCTTAGTCCTGCTGACATTCATTCCTCTCCTCTCTAGAGCATATCTCCACCTCTCCAGGGTCTTCTCAACCTGTTCCCTACTCTCACTACATATTACAATGTCATCTCCAAACATCATAGTCCATGGGGACTCCTGTCTGATCTCGTCTGTCAACCTGTCCATCACCACTGCAAATAAGAAAGGGCTCAGAGCTGATCCTTGATGTAATCCCACCTCCACCTTAAACACATCTGTCACTCCCACTGCAGATCTCACCGCTGTCACACTACCCTTGTACATATCCTGTACCACTCTTAAATACTTCTCTGCCACTCCCAACTTCCTCATACAATACCACAACTCCTCTCTAGGCACCCTGTCATATGCTTTCTCTAAGTCCACAAAGACACAATGCAACTCCTTCTGACTTTCTCTGTGCTTCTCCATCAAAAATCTCATTGCAAACATCACATCTGCAGTGCTCTTTCCTGGCATGAAACCATATTGCTGATCACTAATCATCACCTCCCTTCTTAACCTAGCTTCTACTACTCTTTCCCATAATTTCATGCTGTGACTGATCATTTTTATCCATCTGTACTTACTACAGCTCTGCACATCATCCTTATTCTTAAAAATCGGTACCAAAACACTTTTTCTCCACTCCTCAGGGATCCATTTACTTTCCAAGATTTCATTAAACAATCTGGTTAAATACTCCACTGCCATTTCTCCTAAACTCCTCCAAGCTTCCACAGGTATGTCATCTGGACCAACAGCCTTTCCATTCTTCATCTTCTTCATAGCTATTCTTACTTCCTCCTTGCTAATCCACTGCACTTCATGATTACTATCCCCACATCATCCAACCTTCTCTCTCTCTCTCTCATTCTCTTCATTCATCAGCCCCTCAAAGTACTCTTTCCATCTGCTCAACACACTCTCCTCACTTGTGAGTACATTTCCCTCATGATCCTTTATCACCTTTACCTACTGCACATCTTTACTAGCTCGGTCCCTCTGTCTAGCCAATCGGTACAGGTCCTTTCCTCCCTCCTTAGTGTCCATCCTTTCATACAACTCTTCAAACACCTTATCCTTAGCCTTTGCCACCTCTCTCTTTGCCATGCACCTCCTCTCCTTATACTCCTGTCTACTTTCTTCATCTCTCTGACAATCCCAATTCTTCTTCGCCAACCTCTTTCTCTGTATACTCTCCTGTACTTCCTCATTCCACCACCAGGTCTCCTTGTCCTCCTTCCTCTGTCCAGATGTCACACCAAGCACCTTTCTAGCAGTCTCCCTTACTAGCTCTGCTGTAGTTACCCAGCTGTTCGGTAACTCTTCACTGCCACCCAGTGCCTATCTTAATTCTTCTCTAAACTCCACCTCACAATCACCCTTTTTCAATTTCCACCATTTGATCCTTGGTGCTGCCCTCACACTCCTCCTCCTCTTCTTGATCACCAACGTCATTCTACAGACCACCATTCTATGCTGCCTAACTACACTTTACCCTGTCACCACTTCACAGTCTCCAATCCCCTTCAAACTGGCCCTCCTGTATAGGATATAACCCACCTGTGTGCATCTCCCTCCACTCTTGTATGTCACCCTATGCTCCTCCCTCTTGTTAAAATACATCTTC
>NC_056739.1:883451017-883511017 GCF_019279795.1 Protopterus annectens | reverse complement strand
AGTCCTGCGAGATGCACTGCTGGTTTGTGGTGTTATTAGTAATATGCAAGTCATTTGGTAAGCACTAGATATTTTCATGTCAGGATATGAAGCAATCTCTGTTTTCAGTTTCTGCCTTATTGCTTTTTTTCCTATAGCATAAATGTTTTGCATCATATGTAGGGTACAAACCTGTAATTCTGGTCAGATTATCTAACATCTTGTGCTGTTTTATACATATACAAATATACACATGTATACATTTGTTTGCTATGAACAGTCACTTCTTGCTTTAGTGACACACATTTATTCAGACCAAAACATCTAACAATTTGGGATGTCAGTAGTCAAAACAGTGACATCTCCAAGGTCCCAAAACACAAAAAAACATTTTAGTCTACTTTTCCTACAACCCTATCAGCTTCTATTACCCTCCTGTACACCTTCCATCTTATTTTAAAGGTACAATTATTATTATGGTGCACCTTTTCACCTGGGCAATCAGCACAGTTGTCATTTCTAAGCTAAGATGGAGTCTGCCCCATGCATAGAGCTGGTCTCTTTGCCAGGTGCCACTTTCCTTCTATAAGTCCTACTACTTTCTCCCTTGTCCACTGCCGTAGCTGTTTATTATACTTTCTTGTGCTCTTTTTCATCTGTGTGCTGGCAGCTGGTACATGCAACACTTCTGAGAATGCTAACTCCAACTCCTTTCTGTGGCAGCTGTCTGCCACCTTCCTGCCCTTGCTCACTGCTACCTCAGTAGTCTCCTGTGACAAATATTAGGTATTTACATGCACTACAGCATCTGCCCACCCCTCCCCCTTAATGATTACTTTGCTCACCTCTTCCCATGTTTTACAAAATCTAACCTCTGAGACCAGTTTCACTGACATATATCTCCTTTCTTGCTTTCTCAGACTCCTAATAATTTTTGAGATTGTTTAAAATCACCAAAATCTTCCTGTTTTCCCCATATTATCTCTCCTTTGATTCCTTCCCCATGTCAGTGCCCCTGTTGTATGTAACATTTCCACCTCTGCTTCCTATTGTCTGTGCTGGCTGCCTTACTCCCTTTGATGTATATAGGCTCTCCTCATCCCTTCTGTAGTTTTTCTACAAGAGTTCTCCATTGTTATGCCTATTTTTCCCTTTGCCTCTCCTATATAACAGATCCTCCCTGCCCACGTCTCTCCTTCTCACCTTGTAAAGTGACCCATTACATTTTTGCTGATGGAATCTATCCTGTCTGTCCACTTCCATCTCCATCTCATGTTTATCACTTTTCATTGCTTTTTGCATCTCTCCTTCCACCCAACTTCTTTCTCACCCCCCCCCCTTGCCTTACTGAATCTCCCACCTTCTTCATTCACCTTGTTTTGTCCCATCCCACTTACTTAACTTCTCTGACAACTTATGCCCATGTCCTCTTATCCTGTGGGAGTCCCTGCCTCAGACATGCATCTGAACACTTTGAACCCTTCACTGTTCTTCATTTTCATTCAGGTATTGATAATCCCTATAATAAACCTAGTCAGTGCCATTGTCGCAACAGGTAGCACATTTGCCTTTGGTGCTGGAAGATCAGGAGGATGTAGGTTCTCTTCCCGCCCCAGGTGATTAGAATAATTATTCCACTACTGTCACTGTAGTGTTACATAAGAGGGTGTTGCATTCCTTAGTGTGCTGTTCTTTCAATAAGATGTTAAACCAAGGTCCCCTCTACCTGGGTTGGTGCCGGTAGCTCAAGGTAGAAACAATCCCATGACACTTATAAAAAAAGAAAGTAAGGGAAGTGCCCTGGCAAAAATCTCCTCATTGACTGGCCTAGTGGAACTAAGTCAGTCAACAAAGATTTAATAAATAAATAAAACTACTTTTAATTACCAGAAAACTTCAAGCTTACCATAGCTTATTTTCTTCTCTGTACTCTGCCATCTGAAATAATTTGCATCTGTTTACTAGCATTCTCTGATAACTATATAAAAGGTTTATTTTTCTTCTATATGCTATGTTGTTAAATGTCTCCACTCATCCATTAGTATGATTTACTGTTAATAACTTTATTTTGATTCATTATCAATACTTTCTTTACAGTTAGCAACATTACAAACTGTGATAATATATATTCTTGTTATAGTTTCACTGATTTTAATTCATATGTAAGAATACTGCCTCTTTTAGTTGCCTTCTGGCCAGGTCATGCCTGGAAAGGGTCTTCAGACTAGTGTATTTACTGGATATTAAAATGTATAAATAAAAAATAAATGCATTTCTTCTGCTTAACTTTTCCCAGCCCACCCTACATCCAGGCCTTGTGATGCCTCCTCATGTCCAGTCCCACTCTATCTTTCATTCCTGACTAGCCAGTCTATCTGTAGCTCCCATATTCTTTTATTTTCCTGAAGACTCCCACTGATCCTCTGCTGTCCGAAAGATCCCTGAGCCAAATGGCTGCTTTACTTCATGAGAACTTCACTAAATTCATATCCACACTTATAGGATCATAGAAGTTACAAGGCAATTGATCCATTAAGTAATTTCCACCTTAGCTGTACATATGCTTAGACCTTGTCTTCCTTTTCAAGATGGCCAGGCTACTCATACGAGGGGTGAATGTAAGCACACCCATCCTGTTGTCCAGCTCCTTTTCAGAGGCAGACAGTGTGTCACACTGTTTAGCTTGGAGAGGACATTTGTTCCAGAGATAGGGTAGGTGCTGTGGCAAATCTATCCCTCTACCTTGTCTTATTTATTTGTGAGAGTAGATTTAGATCTCTGACCCTAGTGTTAGCTCTTCTGTTTGATTTATTGAGCTACAAGATTTTTTTGGACTATTTGATCCCTTATAACCCTTTAATCAAGGCATAAATACATCCTAAGGAGTCTATATAGTACCAAGTATAGGGATAAAGCCAAAAAAAAAAACAAGTATAAAGATGACCCTGGGAACAACTACAAACCTACAGCCTGTTTGTTGGTAGCCCATTTCTTTCAATACCATGATCTTTTTGGTTACAAAGCTCTGAGGTCTTTCCAGTTGCTTGATATGCGTAATAAGATACATCTCAAATGGGGTGTTCTACTCAATGATGGGTCGAATCATTATGAAATATAAAGAGACGAGAACTTCTTGTGATCTAGAAGAAATATGTTTTGCTATGAGCTGTGTGAGGTAAAAGTATTTCTTAACCACTATTACAACCTGGTTCCTCTCACTCCTGTCCTTGTTTCTTGTCTTGTCTTCCTATTCTTGGATCCCCATCTTTTTCTTCTCTTTTCTTTTTCTTTCTTTTTTAACATTGCAAGGGCTTTTGTAAACATTTTAGGATTATTATTTTGGAAATTAATTTTATTGTGTATAGTTACGGTAAATAAACAGGTCAATTCTTAACAACACAGATGTATTTCGATTACACAATTTGAAAATGTTTCTACAGTGCCACTCTCTAAAGGATTCATGTCAAGATTTATGAGATTTGTGGCAGGCTGCAGAAGGTAGACAGATGGGCAAAACCTAGAAGAAGTGTTATGCCGACTAGTGAAGGTGCATCAAACTGCACACAGAATGCACAATTAAGGAAGTGTGATTCTTAAACAGAATTCTTATGTACCTCATTCTCAGCAGTAGCTATGGTTACTACAGTGAGCAAGACCATAGGGTTTTTAGATCATGGCTGTCTTCACAAATGTCGCGCTCTGGCTTGCTTTTATTGATTCCTAAAGAAGTGCCTTTCTGACCTTGTATACTTTTATGATTCCACTAGTCATCATCACTGTCATTAGTATAGACTCTTTATGTCATTTATTTTTGTTTATTATTCAGTTTTATCTCTATAAATGTGCTTGGTGTATAACCACAACAGTATAGCTGAAGATGAAGAAAGAGGCTCAGTGAATTAATAAACATTTAAATTGGATTGAAGATATGCACGGACGTCAGATAGGTGAATGTACAAAATGACCAGTCCCTGATCCACTATATGTAAGTGAGGAAGGATGATCACATAGCAGAGACTACTTGTAAGTTCTCATTACACTGACATGTCAGGTAAGGTAGAATCTGACAGTGTGCAGGATTGGTTGGTCTGAACGGTAGACATCAATAACTGGGTAGAGGGTAAGGGAGCACGTGGAAGAAAAAGGGATGGTTCTTATCATTGAAAGGCTATGTGAGGGAAACCAGGAATCCACAGTAGGAGAAGAGAACAAAAACCAGGGAAACTATTTGTTAAGGGAAGGGATCTAAGCAGCTTCAATTTCAAATGGTGGGATGAAGAGGGGACAAGGCACTTAGAAACCTACTAAGATTCCAACCTACAGAACCTTCCAGAGACATGGAAGAGCTCTCCGATCTTGTAGCCAGGCAGGTATGACCCTAGCCCTGAGTAGCATTCTGCCATCGCCCAGAATGATACCGCAGTACAAGGACAAAATGATTGACTTCAACAATTGGCTAAGCTTCTGGTGTCATTCTAAGGGGATCCAGTATCTGTCTGCTTGGGATGACATGGTCGACAGACCACGATGCTTTACCAGAGATGGCCTGCACCTGTCACCCCTAGGATTCTGGATACTGGATAAGGCTCTTGCCGCCCCTATAGTGCCTTTTTTAGACAAGGTTCAAATGACAAATTCACCACCATAACAGGAACAGGCAAGCAAAAACTGAGGGTAATGCTACTCAATGCTAGAAGCCTAAATCTCAAAATGCACTCACTCGCGGCACTCCTTAAAATGGAGAACATCGATATCTGTGCAGTGACTGAAACCTGATTCAAGGCTCCAGAGAGCACCCCTGAACTACCAGGCTATAACTCATACCACACTTTTCAGCCATGTAACCTGGACCAAAACACCAAAGGCAGAGGTGTGTCCATATTCATTAAGGATATCCACACCTCCAGGCTAGTTGCTCAGCATAATGAATCCGAGGTTATCCAAGTGCAACTAACTCTGGGAAAAACTGCAATCCCCAGGATTCCACACCTCTTTTCTTGATGTACTGGAAAATATTAGGGTTCAACCAAACACCCTAATAATGGGTGACTTAAACTACCCCACCATTAACTGGGAAAACTACTCGTGTACCAACTCCTTATCTCAACACTTTCTGGAATTCATAAACTCAAATGCCCTGGATCAACTTGTCCACATCCCCACCAGGGGCAACAATATTCTTGACCTAGTCATTACCAACATGAGTGACCGGTGTTCTACACCTGAAGTCAACTCCTCGTTGGTCCGATCCGACCATAAGCTAATCACCCTTGATATCCACATCCTGCCCCCACCCCCATTAAGGAAACCATGGTAAAAAATTTCTTCAAAGCCAACTTCATGCTTCTTAAGACAGAAGTGGTGAACTTCATGACACCCATGCAGATGGACAATACAGTTACAACTGCTGAATCCTACACAAATGCACTCTATAAGCACTTACATGAGTGCATGGATTGTGCTATCCCAAACAGAACCAAGATGCTATCCTTTAAAAAAAAGAAGCCAATTTGGTGGTCCCCTGCCATAAACAAACTGTACAACAGAAGGAAGAAACCGTTGCAAAAGAGAGTAAAACCCCATGAGTGGAGGACTCCCTGGTCAGCCTCAGTACGAAGCTGAGATCCCTTATAAGATCCTCCAAAGCTAGCTACAAAAAGAAAATCGCCACTAATTCTAAGGACAACCACAAAGCATTCTATAGCTATGTCAAGAATCTTGATGGCAACACCCAGATCTGCTCTGAGTTACAGCACAACGGCATGAAAATTACAGAACCAACTGATATTGCCAACATCCTGGCAGATAGGTTCAGTGCTAATTTTACCCCCCTCACCCCCTAAAGTGCCCATATCTACACAGGAAGAATGCAGAGTCCCTGTAATCACAACTATGCAGGTAAAAGCTGCACTCTCTAAAGCCAAAAACACAGCATCCATGGGACCGGACAACATCTCAGGCTGCGTTTTATACAAACTTCAGAATAAACTGGCTCCCCACCTAAGCACCATATTCAATAATAGCCTCACATCAGACTTTGTGCCCACTGAATGGTGCACAGCAACAGTCATCCCACTCCACAAAGGGGGAGCCACCACTGATCCCGGGAACTTTCGCCCTATTAGCCTGACGAGCCTGGCCTGCAAGGCCATGGAACGTATCATCATGGAACTTATAAACAAAGACACTGGTAACCTCCAAACTCTGGATACCACCCAGTTCAGGTTTGTGCAAGGCAGATCATGCTTCCTAAACCTGATCGACTTCTTTGAGGCAGTCACCAAAGCTGTAGATGAGGGTAAGGTGGTTCACACAGTCTATCTTGACCTCTCCAAGGCTTTCGACACCATCCCCCATTCTGTAATTATAGCTAAACTCACTAAACTAGGTATAAATCCCTACATCACAAGATGGGTTGCCAACTGGCTCACTGACAGAACCCACACTGTAAAAGTTGCAGACTCCAAATCTGACCTCAAACCAGTGACAAGTGGAGTACCACAGGGTTCAGTCCTGAGACCTCTCCTGTTTGGTATCTACTTCTCTGAAGTACAGGCTAACACAGAAGGCCTCTGGCTAACAAAGTTCACAGATGACTGCAAACTAGGAGCCATAGTCAAGTCCCCAAATGATGTGGACATCCTACAGAAGGGCCTCACTGAGACAGATGCCTGGTGTCAGAGCCATGGCCTCAAGCTCAATGCCAAAAAATGCAGTGTCATCCCCTTGGTAAAAACTCTGTACCCATGAACTACCACATAGGCAGCAATCTACTTAACACTGAATGTGTGATAAGAGACCTCAGGACCCAAGTGGACAGTAGTCTCTCCTTTGATAGTCACATCGCCACAGTAGTCAGAAAGTCCTTCTACGTGGCACACCTCATCATAAAAGGGTTCTCATCCAGGAAAAAAGAGGTCATTGTTCTCCTCTACTTGACACTCATTAGACCCATTATAGAGTACAATGACCCTTTTGGAATGTACCTCACAAGACATCTGCAGCAGCTGGAAAGGACACAGAAGTAGCTCACAAAGAGGATTAGTGGCCTCAAACAAATGTCCTACACTGACCGTCTCAAAAAACTCCAGCTTTACTCCATAGCATATCGCCTACTCTGAGTGATTTCTGCCTAACATATAAAACTATGTCAAACCCAGAGCTGTTGGACATGCTACACCTAAAGAAATCCCAATCCCTCCGAGCTACACGCTCTAGGGGTCTACACCTTGTCACCACAATAAACAGGACATGCTGGAGGGATAGATTCCTATCCCAGAGACTTCCCATACTCTGGAACAGGCTACCCATCTATGTCAAGCAAAGTTCTTCATTAGCACTCTTCAAGAAAAAATCTCGATGAGTGGATGGGAAATAGGAAATACACCCTGGAGATCACTTCTGTGTCTCTGCTCGACAGTGGCACAGGAAAATAACTTTCTTGGGTGGCATAAGTCAGGGAACCTTGTTGGCTAGGCTTACGTAGGCCCTTGGGCCGATAGCCTAGTACCTACCTATGAACCTATGTATATGTCATTGGGGTCTCCACAGAACATTACAATGGGATTGCTGCAATTATCATCACTATGTGGTTCCACTATGTTTTGTTGAATCTTAATTGGATGACCATTTATCCAGATTAAATAAATCAGTCAAAGCTTCAACCTGAGACATAAACACAAAAATACCCACCCTTCCACTCCTACATAGGAGGGTATGCCCCTACATACTAGCTACATCAATTGCACAACTGAGGAGAAACAACAAACAGCTTCAAAACTTGAATCATTGCCCACACACAAATAAAACCAGGCTGGTGGTGATTCCCTGTGCAAAACAGTGACTGATGAGCTGTTAGGAAAATGTATTCAATACCTCAACTTGTTTACACTTGAACAAGGACAGGGAGGTCTCATTAGGCTTGAGGATGGAGACAGAGAGTACTGGTCATTCTTGGAATAGATTCAGGGTGCCAATAATCACCAGGGCAGGAAGCAGCGTAGTCAGCTCTTATCGGAGTAGACACTCAGGTTGTGAGTATTTGAGTAATAACATGCTTTAGGACTAGACTCTAGGCCATGATTTCAACTCCAGATTTTAATCATTCTCTGCCAGTTTCTTTAGCAATAGTAGCTAGAACTATGAAATGGTCACTGCTATCTGCCCCATATTCTTGAAGGTGCTTTATATGTTTGCACTGCAGCAGCAGCAGAACCATGCAAAGTCTAAACCAGGTGAGTCTGTCTAACTACGAAGAGGCCATGACACCATTTACACCTGATGCAACCCTAAACTATGGTGATTAATCAATTATGCATCATGCTTGTCAGTGCATAATACAAAAAAGGATATGACAAGCATGGTGCGGAATTACTTCCGAGTTCATGGTTTGACTTTCCTTTGCAATACTGCCTGCATTATGCATTCCTATGCTGCAGTAGTGAAATATATATTATAAGTATTTGCTATGTAAGTGTGGAACAGTGTGTATTAAATATGTGTTTGTATATGTCATTAGTTTAATGAAGGTAGCCTATAGTGCAGTCCTGGACATTACCTGTTGCCAGAGACCACTGTCTGCAGTAAGCTGTTTGACAGATGTAGACAGCACTGAAAATGGCACCTTACACATTCACAAGCATTTCATGAGTAATCAGACAAATATTCTAAAATGTCATGTCTTGCCAATAAATATAGGCTAATATTTAACAAGACACACTGTATTTCATTGATGACTGCCTTTTCCTAATAGTTTCAGGTTATTCTTGCTTTTAATAAACCATTTTGGTTTGATTGCACCGTTCACTGACTTTCGCAGAAGCACACAGATGCATAAAATGTTATTACCTCAGCAAGAGCCTGTCTGGGTATACTGCAGAGTCCTACAGCAGCAGAAAGAGAAAAGGGAGATTGAGTGGATTAAGTACCTCTGTTTTGCTTTTTATTGCTTATTTTCAGTAACCCATTATTCTGACCGTTTTTTATTAACGTTTCTACTTATTTGAACTGTTTTTTGAATTCTGATACTGTTTGCACTTTGCTTGTTTTTAAGTATTTTTCAACTGTTTAACTGTTGTGGGCTACACAGTCAAGTGCAATAGCCATTTTTCTGCCTTAAAAGTGTTTGTATTACTTTTGAAAAAAAAAACAAAAACCAAAAAAATTCTATCTCTCTATTCAATTTCTGTCTTTCTATAACCATAGAGTCCGGTTTTCAGATTTTGCTAAATTCTGGGCTGTTTTGTAAGTTTCTGTGTTGCCCAGGCCTTTCTAAGATAGAGGGAAGCTTCTCTGTTCATCAGTGAGAGCAGTGAGCTTTGAACAGCCTGTCTGTCACTGGAGGAGTGGTTTCAGCTCAGAATCTGTAGTTTTATTGGTCATTTTGGGCTATTTCTATCCCTTTCATCTTTCTGTTTAAAAACCCATGTTTGCTCAGTTTTGTGCATCGCTCAGTGCCGTTTAACTAGGGTTAAACTATTTCCAGTGTCAGAAAGTCTGCTTTTCAGATTTTTCCTTGAACTAGCCAGTTTTCTAGTCTTTGCACGTAAAACTGTTTCCTTGTGCTCGGCACTTGTTCAAAACTCGTAAGCACTAAATTAAATTACAAATTACTGCAGCACTCAACTTTCCTCACTTGTTAGGAGGAAAACAGTTCTTGGTACTTAAATTAATAAGCACCTATCCAGGCATGTCTAAGGGTCAGCTCCCTGTGTTTTCCCCTGTCCACCTGATGAATCTGGGCATCTTGGGGCAATGTAGAAATTATCTCAGCAATGGCCAGCCTTAGGCATAGGCAAACTAGGTAATCACTTAGGGCACCGTACAGGGCGCAAATTTTATTTATTTATTTTAATTATTATTTTTTTTGTTATCCAGTCTGCAGTCTGCTTTTGTGCTGTTCTCGGCGGGACACCATCTGTGTTTTGTTAAAGATGATTAACCAACCAGGTATTTCGCACAGGAATGGGTGTGATGAACCCTAGACTGACAACCAGAAAGCAGGTGAAACAATATAGAAATGTGGCATGACTGGCACACATGCAGATATGCTAGTGACCTCATGCATACATTACCGTACGAAGGTAAGGTTATAAGTATGATATCACCACTTAAACTCGTATGCTTCAGCTCATCTAAAGGAAACAATGTTTACTGTACATTAAAGCTTCCCCTAAAGCTCATCCATGGTGGGGAACTATAGCTAACATCAGGATAATTGTGAACAGTCAATTTGCACAGATCCAGTGCCATACAATTATTATATATTGGAAGTAATGCTTAGAAATTTAAGCAGTGTGAGTGAAATGAATGACCAAAAGCAAATCTGACGAAATAACTGGATGTAAACATTATTTCTACGCCCAATGTGCATAAAATGGAGACTGCCTGTGCTGGCTGGGAGATTAATTTTCTTTTTATAAAAAAAAAATATGTTTTTTTTACCTTTTATGGCCGCAGATTACAAAAACAGGTCACAGACACGTGCTGTGCCTGTGCGACAGATTATGTACTTCTTTGTTTTCAGGGTGTGGGATTTGAATTGCAGAAGATGTTGGGTAGTGGAGCAAGAATGGACAAGTGAGAGGTAGGGATGTGTATGTATGCGTGTGTATGTGGGGAATGGGATTATTGAAAGAATATAATGTTTAGAAATGTAGTATACAAGATTTTCAATACGTATTATAACTGAATTATCTAGTGGCCACCATAAAAATCTAAGCTTCAGAACTGATTTGTATTCATTTTAATCGAAATATGTGCAGAAGAGGGTTACTAATATGCTTTTGCTGAGGAAATAAACAAGAGGAGGGTTAAGTATGTAAAGAAAGGTTTAACATTTAATGACTGTGCAAAAAGTTCAGGAAGGCTGTGAGTGTGGGCTTGACTGGAATTTATTACGTTATGTAGTTGAAGAAGGTGATGTGGGCTTGAGAAGATAAGTGGGATAGGGAGCATGTAAGGCAGCTGAACAGCAGAATATTTCAATAAAATTTCAGGAAACACTTTTTTTCAGACAGATTGATGAGGCACTAGAATGTCATACTAGAAAATGTGAATATAGGTCAACAGAGGAATCCAGAGGGTCCCATAGAAATGGAAGGTAAAGCAGAACCAAAGTGCAACAACTCTCTAAGTTTAAATGGCCATATATATTTCTTTTAAATTAATCAATTCACTCATTCAACATATTTATTTTCTTAACTGGCAGCTGCATCTGCATTCTATTCCCACCAGCTTTAGAAGTTTTTATCTTGGTCAGTGATTGTTCTGCTCATGTTTTCACATAAAATAACAAATGGAAAAATAAGACTTTTAAAAATATTTACTTGCCATCACATCTGATGTTCTCGCCCTTTCTGCTGTAAGGCTTTGAAGGTTGTAACATTGATGGATGTGTTCTTGAAGGCAGAAGGTCATATACATTAATACTTTATTATGAATATAATATTAGATTTCTGCCAAGCTTTCTCAAGAACATACCCAATTCCCCTTTTCAGTACTGTACTTTGTTAGCATAATCCTATGTCATTTGATGCTTTTTTATCTGTGCTTCTTTAGCTAGTAACTTGTCAACAAGGGACATGACCACAAAAGCAAACTGACTGAATTCTGTGATTTCTTTTCCTCTCTTTTTCGTTCCCATATGTTTCTGTTCTCTGTCATTTGCTTTTTAAGCCAAGTACTTTTGCCACATCGTACCACTACTAAGCATGATGACGTGGAATGCCAGAAGGTGAGCAAGTACCCTCCAGCATGCAAGCAAAAAATTCTGTTTTCATCTTTATTTTAAATTACTAAATACCCTGCATTTTATATTTGTTGCTGCATTCCACAAGTTAAGAACAACAATCTATGTGGGTGGCCAATTTCCAGGCAGATTTCAAAGATACATTGGACCTGAATATTATCTTTATGACAGCAAAACCCTGCTTTGTTTTTCTTTTTTTTACTGCAGAATGTCTATATTTTTTGTCTGTTCCTTATAAAATGGATTGAAGTTGCTAAATAATGACAGACATTTAAGTTTTAGACTTTATATCCTTTAGAAAAATGCATACAAACACAAATCATGTTATTCTAGCAATTTTCTAAGTTCATGAGAACAATATCTATAATCTGTCCCTATTTATTTTTGGCTTTGTCCACATTTCTTGATGTAAGAGGTTGTGTGTGTGTGTGTGTGTGTGTGTGTGTGTGTGTGTGTGTGTGTGTGTGTGTGTGTGTGTGTGTGTGTGTGAAATGCCCTAGCTAGGGTTAGCAAGTGGTTAGTAATTTGCTTAGGCTGAAATGTCAAATCCTGTACCTTAGCTACAGAAAACAAGAGCCTGAATCTTCTTCCCCAACTACCAAGCTGCATTTTTCAGGGAATTTAGTTTCAGGTACATTTTCAAAGAATTGTAAGCTTCAAGGGAAGACACGTTTACTGCTGCTCATGCTGTCTGTTTACAATGTGTAACTGTTTTGTTTAGCAAATGGTATCACTATTGTGGTATATAACTTTAAAGCAGTGTTAGTAGCACAACAGGTAGCATGTTTGCATCTTGATGCAGAAGGCTGTGGGTTCTACTCTCACAGCATGTAGATGGATTGCTGATACTGTGTTGTATTTTAAGGGGGTGGGGTGCTGCAGTCCTGGATATGCCCTCCTTTGGATGAGATGCCTAGTAACTATGAACCTGTTTTCAGTTTGCCATCCATTCCTTAGTGCAATATTACCAGCTTACCGTGTAACATAGGCAATTTATTCTTCAATGGCAGCAGACACTGAATTGGTAGATGAAACACTGAAATATAAAGTTGTTTGTTAGCAGCAACCTTTTTATTAGTTACAGATCTCTTTAATGTGGAATTATTCAGATGACTTTTACTTCTGCAGAGACTGTGCATGTTGACTGATACTGTTGGACTGTAATGGCACAAGTTTGAGTGGCCTTTATGGTTGAAATGCTCTGAACTAGGCAGTTTTGCCATTGGTTCATATGTTTTGTTTCATTGTTTACTTGAAAAAATGTTCAAAACTAAATTTAAAATGCACTCTAACAAGTAGTACTGTATTATACAAGGGATATAATTTAATTATTATATATTATAATTAATATTCTCGGCGTGGCTTGGGAGTGCCTTCTGTGTGGAGTCTGCATGTCCTCCCCACGGTTGTTCGAAAGACATCGTGCATAAATGGGCGTGCCTTCGTTGAAGGTTGGGCGTTGAGCTGCCACCTCAGCGTTTTGTAAAAATCTACTGCCAATCATTAGCGGACCGGAGTTCTGGTGTGGCGACCCCTTACCGAGAAAAGCCAAAAGACAAACAACAACAACAAAACAATCAGGAAAGTGAGTCAAAGAATTTTTCTAACTCATACATTTTCTCTAGCAAAATTTGTCCCAAAGAGAATTTTATCTGCATTTCTTTATTTGTAGTTTAGTTTGTAGACTGCGGTTTCATTATTTGAAACTGGTCTTGCTGTACTCCATTTATTTGTAAATTCCTTCTCACTTGGATTATTATAATGGGTAATGGTGATATGATTTTTTTCTGCTAGGAAAGGTACTATTTTAAAAGCTTTCTTAAAATGACAGGCAGAGCATAAACAGAAAAATAGTAATGCTCCAGCTTCATATAGATACATTTCAGTTTTAACTGTAATTATAACGTGTTTATAGCTATATTAGTTATGTGAATGTCAAAGGTGTTGCCAAACTTGATAGATGTAGAGCAATGTGATTTTGTGAATGGGTGGCAAACATTTGGCAAAATTAATAGAATGATGATAATGCAGAATGTAAAACAAAAAATGCTCCTGGTGTTGTTGGGTCTTTATGTAGAGAAAGTATTTGATAAAATCGGCTGGGATTTTGCCTTATATTATTTTCAACCTGTCCATCACAAAATTAAATCAGTTGAAAATACCAGGCATTAGCTTTGCAATTACAAATGCTAGAAGATACACTGATTCAAAACCTGTTGTGCTATTAATTCTACGTAAATTAGAATAGTATTTAAAACTTTCCCCGATTTGGAGTGTTTGTCCAGAATTTTTAAGCAAGAAGTTTAGAGGCATGACTGCACTTGCATCCATCTTAGAAAATAGTAATCCAGGTTTGCATCATTTTTGTTAGGGTTAAAACATTCTATTTTGATAAGAGAAGTGAGTATATTTCTGTTTTGAAGAAACATAGCTATTAAAAATTATATTTACTTAAAACATTAGAATAGCTTTGGGTAGGCTGAGGTGACGTAATTGTTTTTTTAAATTAATTTTATCATTTTGGCAATATTTCAGTTTATACATTTTTTTTTAAATTTTTGTAGATATTTGTTATGGATGTATGACATACGATGGGGAGTATACCGTTAAACAAAAAGCAGATATATGGAGTCAGGATGGAGTGGTGGATTGTTTAAACTATTTAAACAGTATATGCAGTTGAGATGATCTGATGAAGTTCCAAGTTATATGGGATGAAATCGCTTATCAATTTTATTGTTTTTATTGCTTGATTCATAGTGATTTATTAAAAGTTTTGTAGCCTCTCTCTACTGTCCTGGTTTCATTTTGGAGTTTGTCGTTGGGATCTTTTGTGCTTGTGTTTATTTACAGTAGTCATTTGGCCAGGGTTTGATGCTTCCAGTTTCTAAGGTGCGCCATGCACTAGATGTGAGTCTATTTTCTTGAAAAAAGTGTTGTGACTACTCCCCACTAGCTAGTGTAATGTGAATCACAAACAGCCAATTAGGTTAGACTGCTTCAGGAGTCAGACCGTTGCAGTAGTAATACAGACCAGGAATATTTATTTTATTTTTATTTATTTATTTAAATTTGTTGACCGGGAGTGTCCGACTGGACGTGGGTCCATTTTCAGCGGAGGCCCGGGGAGAAACGCTCCACAGTAAAATAAACAGACAGTAGTTACATTGGATTACATAGCAATTAACAATTTAACATAGAAATTACTTACAACATATTTACAGATGAAGAACATAGTACATCAGTAGACAACTAGAATCTTTATCTGTGAAGTACATAACAGGCATTAACAAATGTAACAATGAGAAGTTCCTGCTGTATAATAAGTACTAGGCTTATGAGCATCTGAGCTTGCTATCATCAAGGTAGTTAGTGGAGGTGAAAGAAAGGTAGTAGTTGGATGGGGTGGATGATATTAGAGTGGGAGTTGCAAGGGCATAGCCAGCATGTTTTAGGTGCGCTTTTAATAAAGTTTTGAAGTTGGTGCATGATGGTACAGAGGTAATTGTGGGTGGGAGTGAGTTCCATAATTTGGCTATGGCAAGAGAATAGTGCTTCACCAGCAGAGTTATTGGCTTTAGTGATCTGCAAGTGATTTTTGTTGCTGGATCTTAGTGGTCTGGTGGTGCGATAGGGTTGGAGTAGATTCTGGAGGGATGGGACATTTAGTGGATGGTTTACTAGTTTGTGGGCGAGTGAGAGTTGATGCCACTGAAGGAGGTGAGGGAGTTCAAGCCAGCCCAGTTCAGCAAGTGAGAGACAGTGGTGACTACAGTAGGATGCCCCTGTGGCGAATTTGGCGATTTTGTTGTAGCAGGTCTCTAGCTTGTTTAGATCACATTGCCTTAGGTTGGTATATACTGGAGAGGCATAAAGTAGGGTGGAGATAAGGTGGGAATTTGCTATTGAAATCTTTGCTGCTTTGGTGAGAAATTGTTTATTTCTGTATAATGATCCTAGTTTTTTGTGGACTTTTTTTATGGTCATGGATATGTGAATGTCAAATTTTAGTTTATTGTCTATTTCCACTCCTAGCAATTTGGTGTGTTCAGTTGGGTATATAGTGGTGTTGTCTTTTGCTGTGATGTTAAAGTGAGAGTTGTTTTGAGTATGTTTGGTGGGTTGGAAGATGAGTAGTTTAGTTTTGTTTGGGTTGAGTATTAATTGGGCATCGGATAACCATGTTTCAACAGAGGAAAAGGCTTTCTGTGTGACTTTTGCAGTTTGGGTAGGGACTGGGCTGAGCAGATGATGGTTGAGTCATCTGCGTATTGGATGAGTGTGCCATGTTTGGTGGCAGAGGCTAGATTATTGGTGTAAACAGAGAAAGTAGGGGTCCAAGGATGGATCCTTGGGGAACCCCTATGGAGACAGGTAGTTGGGGAGATATGTCATTCTGCCATACAACGGATTGTTGGCGGTCAGACAGGTAACTCTGAAACCAGTTGGTGACTGATTGTGAGAAGGATAGGTTATTGAGGACAGAGATAAGTTGTTTGTGTGGGACCATGTCAAATGCTTTAGATAGGTCTAGGAAAGTAGCAGAGGAGAGATAGCCATTGTTTTTATGCTGAAGGATAGTGTTAGTAAAGGAGAGTAAGGCAGTGGTGGTGCTATGGTTTGGTCGGAAGCCATGCTGAGTACTGGAAAGGAGGTTGTTAGTAAGGAGGTAGTGTGAGACCTGAGAGTGTATGCATCTCTCTAGTATTTTGGAGAGTGGAGAGAGAATAGCTATGGGGCGGTAATTGGTTAGTTCTGCAGAGGGTCCGCCTTTGTGGAGGGGAATTATATGTGAGACTTTCCACAATGTGGGAACGTAACTTTCTGACAGAGATCGGTTAATCAAGATGGATACTGGGTAGGCCAGAGCATCAGCTGCGATTTGTAGGTATTCACTTGGGAGGTTGTCTGCTGCTAATTTGGTGGGTTTAAGTTTAGTTAAGAGTTTTTTATGTTGGAGGTAGGTACAGGAGAAAAAGAGAAGGCAGTGGGGAGATTACTAGTTGAAGGTGTGGGTTGGAGGGGGGGGGTTGTGTTGTTTAGCTAGTGATAGTATGGTTTGGGTGAAGTCTGTGTTGAATGAGGTAGCAATATTTTCTGAGGAGTGAGGGATGTTAGGAGGAGGGGTACTGACTTTATCTGGGTGGAGGATGGAGTTTATGGAGGACCAGAATTGTTTGGGGCTGTGTTGTGAGGAGTCTAGGGCAGACTGGTAGTATTGGAATTTGTCCCATTTTATTAGCTTTTTGACTCTATTGCGTAGTTCTAGGAATGTTTGTCTAGCTGCGGGGGTTTTAGTTTTGCGCCAGTGCTCCCAGGCTTTATCCCTGTTTTTCATTTCTGACTTAGTGGTTTTCTGTAGCTATGGGGAGGGTTGTGCTTTGGTTCTGGAAAATCTTATGGGAGCATGGTAATTAAGGATGTTCAGGAAGGTAGTATTAAAAAATTCAACTGCGTCATCTAGACTGAGGTACTTTAGAGCATGCCAGTTACATTATTTGAGGGATAAGATGAATGTGAGTGGGTTAAAGTTAATTTTTTTACGTATTTGACGATCGATGACAGGTTTAGCTTGGTACAGGTATTTTTTGAGTAGGAATGTTGGGGAGTGATCAGTGAGGCTATCTGATAAGCAGCCTGTTATATATGACTGGGGGTTCTTACTGACTAGTATCCAATCCAGGGTAGTGTGCTTGCTGGAGTTTTTATTTATCCTTGTTGGTGACTGGACTAGTCGGGTGAAGCCATGAAGGTGTATATGATGGGTTGGATTGTTGCCAGAACAGGATTGCCAGTCAATATTGAAATCACCTAAGATGATAGTTTCTTGGGGGAGATGGTGGGTAGACCAGCTGAGGAGGTTTTCTAGTGGAGGGATGTTTTGGCCAGGTGGGAAGTAGCATCCAATTATGTTGATGATTTTGTTTTGGTTAATTTTGAGGTTGGTATATATTATTTCTTCATTGCCTATTTGTGGAGCTGATGATTTTAAGATCTGGATGTTTAGATGCTGTTTAAATATTATAGCTACACCACCTCCTTTTGTTTAGCGGTCTACTCTTAGTATGCCGTAACCTGTAGGGAGTATTTGCTCACTGGTAATGTGAGGTTTTAGCCAGGTTTCTGTCAGGATGACAATATCTGGGGAGTATAAGTCAATGGTGGCATGGAGTTCATGGACTTTGTTGGATATACTTCTAATATTTAGGCTTAGTAGAAGGAAGTCACTTGGCTTTCTATTGGCTGTAATATGGGAGAAGTTGTGGTTTCTAGTCTGATTATGAGGATTGGGGTTGGAGATGGTAGGGCCAGGGTTGGGGTGGATGTCTCCACTTAGGGCTAGTTTTGACATGCATGAGATTATTAGTTTTCTCAGTTTTTGAATGTGTTTGTTTATAATGGAAACTTTATGATTGTGCTCAGTGGGTAATAGGTATGGTGGGAGGGTTACTATGTTAAGTTGTAGGGATGCTTTATGTTTTGAGTAATATAGTTAGTAGAATATGTGGGGGGTGCATAGGGATGATTCTTGAGCTGGTGGGAGGGGAGATGAGTGTGGGTGAGACATGAGTGGTGGTGTGAGTAGTAGTACAGTGGTAGTGGTTAAGTGGGGGAATGATGGAGCTTTGGTAGGATGTAAGATATGCAAGGAGAGTGCATGCAGTGAGCAAAGGAAAGGTATGGCATGGTGTAAAGGAATAAAACAAGTGTTTGTGTTTCTCCCTACTTAATGTGGGGTTTCAGGTGTGTCTTCTGTGACATGTGGCACGGCTGTGTGTAGGGTTAGTTTCTGCTGGTGGTGCTTTGGATTTCAACAGTATTATAGAATGGCAAGGACAGCAAAAACTGCCCAGTCCTGTGCACTTGTTGTGGTACTACAAAGGCTGCAGAGAAGACAGTATCTGGAGTAAGTGTTTACTTCTCTTGCGTTAAATGAATGCACCTGTGTCTTGTTTAGCCATTGTCTGTGAATGTGTTTCATTTGTCTTGTCACAGAGTTTAGTTATAAATAAGTGATGTCATCATGTTAGTGTTGCTTGCAAATCTATGGTTGCTTACAAATCTGTGGTTGTTGAATTTACCTCTCTCTCAACTGTCTCTTATTTTGACGCCAAATTTTGATCTGTCCCTCTTAATCCCTCTTAATTAATCTCTCCTAAAACTGGCAACTTTTGAAAAAAAGGCGGTGAATCACATTTAATAAATGATGACAATACAATCAAGAAGCATAAACAAGTAGATAGAAGCATAACTGAGTTTTGCTTAAAAGCTAGTGATTCATTTAAAGAAATAGCATTCAAAGTGAGTAGAATAATGTAAACGGGTCTCCCTTTGTTTTTTGTCATTCCAGGGGGGCTGTGAAATGTAACCATCAAAAATTCTTCAATAAATGTCCTGTAATCAAAAGGACAAAGGCTCAGATGCCTGGGTGAATGGTACCTGCCAGATGATGGTACAGCTTTGGGCACCTGCTAGGACTGCATTATGTCATAAAGTGTGTGTGTGTGTGTGTGTGTGTGTGTGTGTGTGTGTGTGTGTGTGTGTGTGTGTGTGTCAGATGGCTCTGATTTTGGATCTTATTACTCATCAGATGAACTCTGGTATTAATTTTGGACTTCATAACTTTCGGAAAATGCTTGGTAATGCAAAACCTGTTACAGCAGAAACTGACTTTAATACATTTAAAAAAACTAACGGAAATAACTGGAGTGGCTTTCATGTGGAGTGACCTATCTGTGGGTGTGGCTCAAACAGGGGTGTTTCATGAGTATGGCATGGGTGGGGCTTAAGGGGCGCCAGAGCACTACTTCGCCTAGGGCGTCATTTCAGCTAAGGCTGGCCCTGGCCTCATGTACACTGACAACCCTCTCCTCCTACCACCCAACACTACAATTTGTGAGAGATGCACTTATATAGCCAAACTGGAAGACAAGCTCTCTCCAGCCAAGACTGGACTAGACAGTCAAGAGGATAAGGTAAACACCTGCACCACACCACACCACACTCAACACATAGTCCATCAATACCTACACCACCTCAACCCACACATAGTAACACAAAACACACACCTACATTGGAGGAGGCTCTCAATACAAATCTGCTTAAGCAACAGAGACCTCCAAAGCAGAAATGCAAGCAACCTCCACCCCCCAACACAACCCAAATGACACATAGTTTGCAGACTCAGTATGCCACTCAACCACAGCCCATAAGGCAAGACAACGTACCCAACACACTAGTCATAGGTGACTCTATAGGCACACTGATGTCCCACTCACCAGGCTAAACAAGGAGAAGGTTACTGTTAGCTGCCTGTCGGGTGCCAGGATCCGCCACATAACCCACGCACTCAGGTCACTCCACAAGTATAAATATGACTCTGTCATTGTCCATGTTGGTGTGAACAACCTGAGACATACCTCCCTGGACTACATGAAAAGAGACATGGAGGAGCTCTCGAATCATATAGCCCAGGCAGGTATGACCCTAGCCCTGAGTAGTATCCTGCCATCTTCCAGAATGATACCACAGTACAAGGACAAAATGATTGACTTCAACAATTGGCTAAGTTTCTGTTGTCATTCCAAGGGGATATGGTATCTGTCTGCCTGGGATAACAATGATCGACAGACCATGATGCTTTGCCAGAGATGGCCTGCATCTGTCACCCCTGGGATTCTTGATACTGCCTAAGGCTTTTGCCACCCCTATAGTGCCTTTTTTAGGCAAGATTCAAATGACAAACCCACCACCATAGCCGGTACAAGCAAGCAAATTCTGAGGGTAATGCTACTCAATGCTAGAAGTCTAAACCTCAAAATGCACTCACTTGAGGTACTCCTTAAAATGGAGAACATCGACATCTGTGCAGTAACAAAGACCTGGTTTAAGGCTTCAGAGAACATCCCTGCATTACCAGGCTATAATTCATACCACACCTTTTGGTCACCTAACCTGGACCAAAACACTAAAGGAGGAGGCATGTCCATATTCATTAAGGATATACACACCTCCAGGCTATTTGCTCAACATAATGTATCCAAAATTATCCAAGTGCAACTAACACTGGGCAAGACTGCAATCCAGGTTGTTGCTTGTTACAGATCCCCCGCCATGTCCCAGGATGCCCACTCCACATTTCTTAATACACTGGATAATATTAAGGTACAGCCCAATACCCTAATAATGGGAGATTTCAACTACCCCACCATCAACTGGGAAAACTACTCCTGTACTAACTCATTTGCTCAACGCTTTCTGGAATTCATAAACTCCAATTCCCTGGATCAGCTTGTCCACACCCCCACCAGGGGCAATAATATCCTGGACCTGGTCATTACCAATATGGGTAACCAATGCTCCATGCCAGAGGTCAATTCCTTGCTGGTCAGATCCAACCACAAACTAATCACCCTAGACAGCAATATTCCACCCCCCCCCCCCTCGTAAGGAAACCACCATAAAAAACTTCTCCAAAGCCAACTTCGTGCTTCTTAAGACAGAAGTGGCAAACTTCACTACACCCATGCAGACAGGTAATAGACCTATGACTTCTGAATCCTATACAAATGCACTGTATAATCACTTACATGAGTGCATGGATCGTGCCATCCCCAACAGAACCAAGAAGCTATACTCCAAAAAAAGGAAGCCAATCTGGTGGTGCCCTGCCATAAACAAACTCTATAACAGAAGGAAGAAGCTGTTGCAAAAAAAAGTAAAATCACCTGATTGTAGGAACTCCCTGGTCAGCCTCAGTACGAAGATGAGATCCCTCATAAAATCCTCCAAAGATACTTACGAAAATAAAATTGCCACTAATTCTAAAGACAACCACAAAGCATTCTACAGCTATGTCAAGAATCTCAATGGCAACACTCAGATCTGCTCTGAGCTACAGCACAATGGCACTAGATACACAGAACCAAATGATATTGCCAATATCCTAGCAGATAGGTTCAGTGCAAACTTTACCCCCCCTCATACCCCAAAGGGCCCATCTCTATACCGGAAGAATGCAAAGTCAATGTAATCACTGATGCACAAGTTAAGACCGCACTCTCCAAAGCCAAGAACACACCATCCATGGGACCACACAACATCACAGGATGCGTTCTGCATGAATTACAGAACGAACTGGTGCCCCACTTAAGTACCATGTTCAATCATAGCCTCACTTCAGGCTTTTTGCCCACTGAATGGCACTCAGCAACAGTTATCCCATGCCATAAATGGGGTGCTACCACGGACCCCGGGAACTACCGCCCCATTAGCCTGACAAGCCTGGTCTGCAAAGCCACGGAACGTATCATCTTGGAGCTTATAAACAAAGACATAGGAAATCTCCAGACACTGGATCCCACTCAGTTTGTGTTTGAAAAAGATAGATCATGTCTTCTAAACCTGATTTACTTCTTTTAAGTAGTCACTAGAGCCGTGGATGAGGGTAAGGTGGTGAACACAGCCTACCTTGACCTCACCAAGGCTTTCAACACCATCCCCCGCTCTGGAATTATAGATAAACTCACTAGATTAGGCATAAATCCCTATGTCACAAGATGGGTGGCCAAATGGCTCACTGACAGAACCCACACAGTGAAAGTAGCCAACTCCAAATCTGACTTCAGACCAGTGACAAGTGGAGTACCACAGGGCTCAGTCCTGGGTCCTCTCCTGTTTGGTATCTATTTCTCAGAAGTCCATGCTAATACTGCAGGCCTTTGGCTAACAAAGTTTGCAGATGACTGCAAACTAGGACCCATAGTAGAATCGCCTAATGATGTGGACATTCTACAAAGGGGCCTCACTGAGACTGATGCTTTGTGTCATACTCACGGCCTCAAACTCAATGCCAAGAAGTGCATTGTCATCCCCTTTGGGAAAAATACTGTACCCATGAGCTACCACATGGGTGGTAGCCTACTAAACACGGAAAATGTGATAAGAGACCTTGGGACACAGGTGGACAGTAGTCTCTCCTTTGATAGTCACATCGACACAGTAGTCAGGAAATCCTTCTACATGGCACACCTCATCACAAAGGGACTCTCCTCCAGAAAAAAGGAGATCATTGTTCCTCTCTAATCATCCCTCATCAGACCCATCATAGAGTACAATGCCCCGTTTGGCATGTACCCTGCAAGACATTTACAACAACTAGAAAGGTCACAGAAATACCTCACTAAGAGGATTCCCAGCCTCAAATAGATGCCATACGCAGACCGTCTTAAAAAACTCCAGCTCTTCTCCATCGCTTATCGCCTACTCAGAGGCGACCTCTGCCTAGCATACAAAGCCATGTCAAACCCAGATCTGTTTCACATGCCACACTTAAAGAAAACCCAATGTCTCCAGGCCACACACTCCAGGGATCTAAACCTTGTCACCAATATAAATAGAACATTCTGAAGGGATAGATTCCTGTCCCAGAGACATTCCATACTCTGGAACAGACTGCCCATTCACATTAAGCAGAGCTCCTCACTAGCCTTCTTTAAAAGGAATCTTGACAATTGGATGGGAAATAGGAAATTCACTCCGGGGATCACTTCTGTGGCTCTGCTCAACAGTGGCACAGGAAAAGAATTTTCTTGGGTGGCGAAAACCAGGAAACTTTTTTTGGCTAGGCTTATATAAGCCACAGGGCCAATAGCCTAGTACCTACCTATGAACCTATGGCAGAAGCAGACTGGCGTAAGCTGGGGCTGATTTGAGAAGTTCTTATGCAAATGAGGGTCAGTCATGCTGAGTTCTATGAATCACACCACAGCATACATATCTAATAATTCTTATAGACATAAATGCGTTCACTTTGCTGTGGTCTGCTCGGGCATGTGCATGAGCACCATTTGTGCCTCAGCTGGACTCCAGCATGTTATACCTTGTGTGTATGGCATGAATGCATTCATAAGGTAGTCTGTGGCCAGTCCTCACCCTCTCAGGCTGTTGTGATACCAGCTGTCTCTGTCCACCCTGCACAATCCTTATCATACTGAAGCTGAATCATGTCATGTAGCTTGGCAAATGAAATATTCCTTGAGATTTTCATCCAGAAATTGTTGTGTGACATCCCGTTATGACTACATGGAACAATTTTGCTATATATCAATGTCTTGTGTTGTTGTGTAAACACAACAAGCATAATAAATTCCATTAAGGTTACCATTTATTTCTGCCCAAAAGAGGTTACTGCATTGCAGTGCATGGGAAAATGGCTTGTCCTGTTATTATACAAAAGATTTTCACTTTTATCATTTTAGTAGGTGGCAACCTTATATGGGAGTATGGACTGGGCAGAGTGAATTCACACACTAGTGAGTGTGATTTCCACCCTAACACTCCTTGCCCCACACTTCTAAATCTCATTTCAAACTTGATACTTTAAGGCTTTGGAATACATTAAAGCCAAGGCTAATGACTGAAGCTGATGTAATAAAGAGAGCAAAATAATTTTCTACCTTCTACAGAAAATGTACCTTCGAAAACTGGAGTAGCCTGCTGCAGGTGGCTGTTGGAAGAAAACTGACATCTGGCAGGAGCTTGGAGATCACATTTCTTCAATGGCAAGCCATGAGCAATGTAGCCACAGGTACGATTACCTGCAGAGGCGGTAGATGAAACAGCTGATCAGGTGGGTTTCAGAGGTACAACACCAAGGGCCCATGCCCTACAGCAAATACTATATTTTTACATATAATAGTAATATATACTATCTATGAAAATATTTACCTTACTATTTCTGTAAAGATATATATATATATATATATATATATATATATATATATAAATTCACACACACACACACACACACACACACACACACACACACACACACATATGTGTACACATGCACACATGTGCAAACGCACATTTAGGCAAGGCAGTAAGATGCAATGGGTCATGGCTGTTGTAAAAAATGGGTATGTACTTTCTTAAAAAATGTACATTTGTTGTATTTGTTATAAATTGCAGTTCAAGTCAGTTTCATTCTAATTGTGCAGGTTCATAAAGTTTAATGCATTATCTGTTAGTATACTTCAAGTTGTATTTTAAAATGTATTACCATTATATTGTACCACCATGTAAAATGATGTTTGAAATACATTTCAGGATTCCAGAACTTTTCTCAGCTTCTGCATACAAACAGGTACTTAGTGGGTGAGGGGGTTGTACAGAAAGTTTTTTTTCTTAACTGCATAATATTCATTAGTTTTGCATTCATGCAAACTGCAGTGGTTTAAGACATGCTTAATAACATACAGAAATAATAATGAAGATTATCATCACTGCAGTACAACAGAAGTACTGGCAATGATAAAGACAAATAGTAAGAGCTGAATAATAATGACACCACTAACTTGCTTCTTAGAGTGGACACTTGAAAATTGTTTGCAGACTTAGCAACACTTGCAGGACTGTGGCCTTTCTAAAACTATCTGCTGAGGTTGCTATGGTAACATAGCTTTCAGAAATATATATATATATATATATATATATATATATATATATATATATATATATATATATATATGAATGTATCAGTTACCCTCCTACCAGCACAGACACTATGTTGCCTCTGAATGAATTAACTCAAGAATGTTCAGTATTACCAGTAATTATTTAATTATAGTTGAACACCATACTCTTCTCACACCAATGGCATACAACACAATAGCTGTCCCAAAATGTATACCATCTCAACTTTATAGACATAGTTTTTTAACAACTACTTCCCCTAGGCCCACACATATATTTGCAACTAGACACTGGAATGTTCATATTAAGCTTCATTATTAAAGACAACATAAGTAGGAAATGTTGCATTGCTTTTAGCCAAAATGCACATGCATATGAGATGAATAAGCAAATTTCTTTGTCTCCTATTTGTCATATCTCAGCAGTCTCAGAGGAAATTACTTTCAGTCTGGAGCAGCACTAGTATAGAATGGCTCTGCTCATGCAACAACCTCATATGTATGACAAAACTGAATAAAATAAAATAATAGAAAAGTATATAGCATATTTTAAGTTGCCAGGTTGTCATAGTCACAGCATCAATAGTCAGTACATACAATCAGTGCAGTTTATGTAAATGAATTACTGAACTGGTGAAATGGAAAAAATGTTGTCATTTCAATAATGACTACCTGGTACTAAAAGTAGTGCCTGCCACTGAAACAGTAGTTGTTACCATTCACTGCTACAATACTTCATTGCATATTGTTTATGAAAAGACCATAGGATTATAAAAATTGCAAGGCAGCTGTGTCTTATAACCATTTACTCATGACTAGTACCCAACTTCAGTACAAATCTCCTCCCTCAAAAAGGGCTAGGATAATCAAGTCAGGGCTGAATTTGCGAAAACCCATCCAATCATCCAGTTCTCATTTTAAGGAAGATAATAAATTGCACTGCTTAATTTGTAGTGGGAGGCGGTTACAGAGGTGAGGAAGGTGCTGTAACTGCTGTGGTCATGTCTGGGGTTATGCTGCTATTACAGAATTTTGAAACTTTGTTATAGAATTTGATGATATTTAGATACTTTGAAATCCTTGAATTCTAAGTTGTTGGTGTCGGGTCTATATTATATTCTCGAAAGCCGACAATATCAAAGCTGATATTGTCGACACAAGAATAGCGAAAGCGCACAACATCGAACGTGTAAACGGAAATCTCCATAAGGGGAGATTTCCATTTACTGCAATGTAGTGCGGTCTCAGAGTTGGTATATTTAAGTAGCGGAGGGGGTGTGGGGGGTGCAGGGGGGCTTGCCCCCCTGCTTAAAACCGTTAGGGTACTTTTTTCTTTTTTTTTGTTTTTATAAGTTCGACGTTTGAAGACATCAACCATATGGTGTCGACCATATGGTGTTCGATGTTTTCAACCGTTGATCTTATAATATAGAGCCGTTGGTGTCTACTTGTTCAAATATTTTAAAGGCGAAGGTCACTGGTTTATGATCAGACTTAACTGGGGAAGGAAATATGAAGGGAATGACGAAGCTATATTCATAAGGACCAGGTCAAGAAAGTCATTGTTTCTGGTGGGTTTGTGACAGTCTGGTCCAGGGAGTTTTTGTTAATCGAAACTAGTAACTTTTGGATGTATCCTACATTTGAGGTGTAGGTACTCCAGTTTATTGGTGAGTAGGTAAAGTCTCCCAACATGATGGAGTTCTTACTTATAGGGAGATCAGTGGGTACATTTAGGTACTTTATATGATTTTTCAGGGGACACAGAGATTGTCCTGTATCTGGCTATGAGCTGATAGTTGGTCCTGTTTAGTGTGATTTGGAGTTCAATGACTTCTGTTTGAGGGTCTCTAGGAAACTTTTTTAAGGTGATATGTCACCTAACAAACATAGAGATTCCACCACAGTTGCTATCAGGTCTAAAGCTATGGTAGGGACAAAAGTCAGATATGGAAAGTGTGCTTTCTAAACATTTAAGACCTCAGTCAATCTGTTTTTGTGAAGAGCAAGCCCTGTCTCCTGAACCTAGTAAGCATATTTGAAAAAGTTACAGAGGCTGTGGACAGTGGTCATTCAGTGTATCCTTAACCTGGCCAAAACCTTTGACACTTCCCTCATTCTAGCATTATTGAAACATTAAATAAACTTATCACAGGACACTATGTTGTTCACTGGATTTCAAAGTGGCTATCCAGCATACCCCAAGCTGTGAAAATTAGTGGTAGCCTCTCTTTATGTAAAACTGCAACTAGTGGGGCACCACGTGATTCAGTGCTGGGCGTTCTCTTTGGAACATATTTTGCAGACATCCATGTAAGTATCCCAGAAGTGTGGTTGACTCCACTTGCTGATGACCACAAGCTGGACACTATTATCCAACCATCCACTACCACTAAACAGCTGCAGCAAGGGCTAGAATACACAATGAGCTGGTGTACCAAAAATAATGTCAAGCTAAATGCAAAAACGTACAGCATAGTAACATTCCGCAAAAAAGCTGCTCCCACCTCATATGATATAAATGGTATTTCTCTTCAGACAGGCATAGTTATAGGAGACCTGGGTACTTATGTAAATGACTCTCTCATACGATTATCATATTCCCACCATAGTTAGGAAAGCCTTCTATCTGGCTCAGTTAATTTTCAAAGGAGTTACCCTTAAGAAGTTACCATACTGCTCTTGTCTTCCCTTAGCAGATTTGTCACTGAATAGTGCCTGCTTTAATATGTGCAAATCCTAGCTAACACTCAGATGGAAAGGCCCCAGAAAATTAAAACCTTTAAATGTTCTAACTACCCTGACAGATCAGCACAACTTTCCTTAAGCTCAGTAGCCATCCAGCTACACTGAGATGACATACAGTATGTCTTGCTTTTTGAGTTATGAAAGACCCAATTCTGTTTGACTTCCTACTTCTTCACAAAGCCAGTAGCTCTTCAAACACCCATGCTAAGGACCTAAGTGACACCAACAATGAACAACACTCACACTTAATGCATTTCCAGCCTATGGATGATGTTACCATTACAGGTCAGAGTAGAACTTTCACTACATTTAAGGCTAGGTTTGATGACTGCATGAGTAGACACAAATTTATACGAGGGCTATCATGTATGGTCCTGTTCAATTTGTGAGGCAAACACTATTAAGTTATTGAAAAGGGTGGCAAGAACTTTTAAGTGTGTCTGCTTAAAGGTGTAAATGGCTAGGCAATGGCATCTTATCTTTCCCATTATTGCTTGTCTACTATTGTTTGAATGTTCCTATGTTACTGCGTGACACGTAACTAGAAGCTGGTATAACCTGTCAACCTGCTATCCAAAGCCGAATGTTGTGTCAGACTGAGAGGAGATGCCAATACAATATATTTTATATAAACCAGGAAAACATCAAACACATTTGCTGATTCCATTTTTGACCCCACCACTTGGTGTTCTGTGAGAAGGTGTTGTTATGGGATAGCTACAAAGGGGCTGCATGTCTGTTCTTTAGCTAAAACAGGAAATCTAGCACAAAGGGTCTCTAATCATTAATCCTAAACCTGATATCAGTGTCCTCTTCCTGAACCTTACTAAGACATCTTGGAGTTAAACACGCTCACACCATACACTGATATAAATACAAGCTCACAATACACATTATCCAAGCCCACATTGCACACACACACACACACACACACACACACACACACACACACAGAGTGATGTAGATGATAACAGTCAGCATACATCAGACATCAACAGAGACAGAAGCACATAACCCACAGAAAACATCTCACATCAGTTTGGATATAAACACCATACAATACATGCCACACTTTAATAATAAAAACACAGCACAAAATGTATATCAGAATAGAAATAAACACACACAAAAACTGTGCATCAGACATTGGTACAGATACAAATACAACACAAAGTACACCTCAGTGTTTGCAATGTGTCTGTGTCTATATCTATGCGTGATGTGCTTTAGTATTTGTATTGTTATGTGAAGTGTAAAAGCATACTGTAGCTATCATTCAAGACAGTAATTTTCAAGCAAGCTGTCTAACATTTAAGTAACAACAAAAATAGAAAAGAGTGTAAATAAATCAACCCTTCACATAAGGAAGTAGTAATACTTCATCCTGAGGATTCTAATAGTTAATTCATAATACAATTCATAATGCAATATTACAAGTTTTAAATATTCCGTTCAGCTAGTTTACCAGTTTGGTGTATAAATGTGTTCTTATTGAGTGATGCTTTCTCGTACTCTTAAAAAGAAGTCAAGAGGATGTTATTTTTGCAGTTTACTGCAACAGTACTCAATACTGCTGCCTCCCATTTTACTGTAATATGAATTTTCAATAAGCTGTTTTCACACTGTTCCTCATACCTTCTGTAAATGTCAGTGAAAAGAATCACAGCCTGAACAAACTGGAACCCCACACCCTAAAAGCTGAATATTTAAATATTAACTGCTGCCCTGCATGCCAACATGCACAAACTAAAATTATTAGAGTTGGTACATCAGAAAATTTGTAAGCATCCGTCACCATTGCCTATATTAAAGTGATTTGCTCACATTTCTAAACCTACCTTTGCACTACAGTATGTAGTGCATAAACTCCCAAACAGCACTTTGCCCCATCAGGAAATGTTTTGGTCATCTTCATATTTAAAATGAACTGTAAACATTGTGTTTTCCTTGCACTGACGTCACTGAGGATAAACAAGGAAGTTTAATCTCAGTGATGTAGGCATAAGCAACGTATCTGTTGCATCCATAGAATTTAATGGGTGTATCACAGCGCATGCGCAAAGGTGTCTCATTGTGGTCTATGGACAAAGCTCACATTACCCTATGGCATCATAACAATTGGTAAAGCTAAATTTTTGGGGGCCATGGTTTAATAAAAAAGTTTAAAAATCTTTTTATTAAAAAATGCCCCCAAAAAGAAAGGAAAGGCAATACATCACGGCCCTTGATTCATTGAATGCCGTGATGTATATAGAAACGTCAGCAAATCAGTTTAAAACTATGTAACATATAATCAGAAAACAGGCGTTCTGTTAAATTAAGACTATATAGCAATTTAAGAAAACAAATGAACAAGTACACATCAAAAGTATTGTTATCAGTATTTCGTAATCTTTAGTTTCTTAGCTACTTACTGCTGACATTTATGGTTTAATCTAAATTCCTTCTGTGTATATTCCTTTGGTAGCAAGCACTTAAGCACAATAATCAGCTTACAAAATTAAACTCAACCTTCTATCTCATTGTCCTAGTTAGATTAATATTTCCCAAAGCTACTGCAGCTATATATCAGATTTAATTACAGCTAAAACTGAGTAATACTTTATCAGTTCTGTTGCCAAACTGTCTGCACAAATGGTGCTACTGCCCTGTGCTACACTTTCTAAATAATATCTCAGATGAAACGCTTTGGCAAAGGTGACTGTGTAAATTATTCTTAAAGATGATTTTTGCATATATGTCTATGTTTATATTCTGCATCTCTTACACAACATCTATGCACTGCTGTCCTGTAAAACAACTACATTTATTATTATTGACATTTGATTACTGGGAAAGTCTGAAAGGGTAGGTGTTCATTTTCAGTGGACACCTGGGGAGAAAATCTCCAAATTATTATAAAAATGTTAAGAACAATAATTTTACAGTCTTCAAAAATAATACAAAAACATCTACAGTTTAAATAATTATACCAATTTAGACATAATGTGAAAACATTGGTTAAGTGTAGATAAAACTTATATGACAACGATTTTATTTATTTATTTTATTTTACATTTGTTGACCGGGCTAGTCCAGCTGGATATATGTCCATTTTCAGTGGAGGCCCAGGGAGAAAAGCTCCACAAATTACAACAACATAAAAGGTCAAGACAAAGACATTAACAGTAGAATTTGGTACATAAGAAGTTTTAAAAAATAATACAAGCCTAAGATTATATATTTTATATTTGAGTAGGGAAAGAAAACTTTATCTAAGAATAGATGAACAAGACTAAGACATTTGCATTAGAAATGCTGTATTACAAATCTTTATAACATATTACAAGCCTAGGATTTTATATTATGTATTCTATTAGGGAAAGAAAATGAAATCTAAGACTAAACTAGATACAGCTAGTAGTTTATATTAACAGGTACTAAGGTCACACATAAACCCAAGAAAGAAAACACTACAGATCAATAGATAGAGTATAGAAGATCAGTATACAAGGATGGATTTACAGTGTTCATTATCACCTAGGTTGTGATACTGTATGAAGGTGTTTGTTCATTCCACAGTATTTACATGAGAAAAAAATCCTAAGGAAGGCTAAGCCCACTAATAATTAGTGAGTAAACACAAGATCATGATCATGAGAGACTAGGAATTGTGGGAGTCTAGTTAATAGTCAGGTGCTTAGTCTGGATTAACACAGGGCATAGCCAGTGTGATTTAAGGTAGGTTTAAGCTTGCGTTTAAATAAGCTGACAGAGGATATTGAGGTTAGCTGGCTTGGGAGGATGTTCCAGGCTTTACCTACTGTATTGGAGAACAAGGTATCACCAGCTGAGTTGTTGGATTTTGATATTTGTACAAGTAGTTTATTAGATGAGTGTAAGGTCTTGAGATTGTTATAGGGGATGACTAGGGATGTAAGTATGGGTGTATTTTGAGGTAAATACAGGATCTTATGGGCTACTATAAGTTGATTAAAAAGTATTAGATTTGGCAGCTCTAACCATCCTAGCTGATTCAGATTGATACAGTGATGAGTTCTATAGGAGGTCCCAGCTGCAAATCTGGCAATATTGTTGTAGGAGGATGAAAGTTTACTCAGATTACTTCTACATATTTTGGTAAAGATAGGGGAGGCATAGAGCAGGGTAAAGATGAGGTGGGTGCGAGCAATAGTAACCCTGGCTGGAGGTGTTAGAAAGGGTTTGATTCTATAGAGGGAACCTAGTTTCTTATTTACTGTTTTTATGGTGTTATTAATGTGAGGTTCAAAAGACAAGTTATTATCTATTAGTACTCCAAGTAGTTTGGTGGTTGGTTCAGGAGATATTATAGTTCCATTATTTGAAGTAATAGTAAAGTTAAGTGGGGAGGTTCTGCGGGTGGGGGTAAATAGTAGCAATTTAGTTTTTTTGGGGTTAAGGATAAGACGTCTTTGTAGGAGCCAGTTTTCAACTGTACTAAAGGTCTTTTGGGTTAGTGACTGAAGTTCTGATTGAGAAGTAGCAGAGCATACGAGTGTGGAGTCGTCATCGTATTGTATACAGTCAGCTTGTGGAATTACAGAATGAAGATCATTTGTAAAGATGGAGAAGAGTAATGGGCCTAATATAGATCCTTGCGGGACCCCTAGAGCAACTGGGAGGTGGGAAGATAAAGTATTTTCCCATAGTACAGCCTGTTGCCTATTATGTAGGTATGAATGGAACCACTGTATAGTATGGGTGTCCAATGACAGGTTTTTGAGTGTGTCTATAAGCAGGTGGTGGTTAACCATGTCAAATGCTTTAGACAGGTGAATAAAAAGGGCTGAGGATAGAGTATCATTATTACGATTACTGTTAATATGGTTTGTGAAGGATAAGAGAGCAGAGGTGGTGCTATGAAATGGTCTAAAGCCATGTTGACAGGGTGCTAATAAATTGTGATCAAGTAGGTAGGTTAACAGTTGTAGGTGTATACATTTTTCCATTATTTCTGCCAAAGGAGATAGAATAGCTATGGGCCTGTAATTGGACAATTCCTTGGAGATACCACCCTTATGCAGGGGAATAATGTGAGAGACTTTCCAGATTAGGGGAATAGTTCCTTCAGAAATAGTTCTGTTAATGAGGATGGATATGGGGTAGGCTATGACTTTAGCAGCTTTTTGCAGGTATTCTGCAGGTAATTGATCAGCAGAGAGTGTAGTGGGTTTAAGTTTCTGTATGAGGTTACAGATGAGTGAAGTGGGCACTGGCTGAAAATGAAATTGAGGAGGATTATTGGTAGAGGTTGCGGCAGAGCATGGGGTGCTAGGGGATAGCTGGTTGGTTAGGGATTGTATAGTTTCAGTGAAAAAAGTATTAAATGAGTCAGCTATTTGGATGGGATTTTTGTGATCAGAGTCAGAGGGAGAGGGAGTACTTGAGCGTCCAGGGTGTAAAAGGTTATTGATACCTTGCCAGAATTTTTGGGGATTATTTTGGTTGGTTTGTTGTAGTTGGTAGTAGTAGTTTCTTTTATCAGCTAATATGGCTTTTTTTGTTTCATTTCTTAGCTGTCTGAATTGCAGGTGGTCTGAGGGGCTTTTTGTTGAGTGCCATTTAGCCCATAGTTTATTTCTTTGAAGGATTTTTTGTTTGGTAGTTTTGGTGAGCCATGGTGCTGGTTTGGTTCTAATTCTAACTTTGCGTAATGGGGCATGGCTGTCTAAAATGGATAGAAATTTAGAGTTAAAGTATTTCACAGCATTACCTATTGGGAGGTATTTCAGGGGTGACCAGACACAGGTGCCTAGTTCAGCTTGAAAGTGAGCAGGGTTAAAATTTTTGGTAGTGCGAATAGTTCTACAGATGATTGAGTTTGGGATGTCAGTTTTTGTTCTGATTAAATAGGTAAGCAAGTGGTCACTTATGTCCTCAGGGAGGGTGCCTGTTTTATAGTTTAGTTGTGGAGTATTAGTGAGTACCCAGTCAAGAGTACTAGTTTTGTTGTTAGTTTTATTGGTATGGGTAGGGGATGTTATAGTTTGGGTAAAACCATATAAGTTGATATGAGTAGAAGGCTACTCAGCTATACAGGAGTTCCAGTTAATGTTAAAATCTCCAAGTATAATGGTTTCTTGGGGGTAGTTGCTTGAGAGCCAGCTGAGGATAGCCTCTAATGTGTTGATGTTATTGCCTGGGGGAAGATAGACACATGATAGATATATGGATTTGCTTTTGTTAAGCTGAATCTTAGAAGAATTTCTGCATTGTTGCAAAGTGGAGGTATGGGGTCTAACAAGGTAACTTGTAATACATTCTTATAAAGTATGGCTACGCATCCTCCTTTTTTAGTGTTACGGTCACGTCTAATGATATTATAGCCAGGGGGTAGAACTGCACTGTCTTGTATTGATGGATTAAGCCATGTTTCAGACAGACAGAGGATGTCAAAGGAACAAACATGAATAAGGGCATGCAGATGAGCTATTTTATTATTGATGCTACGAATGTTAAGATGAGCTATCAGGAGAGAGTTGGGAGGCTTGATAAGTGTTTGTGAGAATGAAAATGTTGGTGTATCAGGCTGTGTAGCTGTGATAGTGGTAGGACCTGGGTTTGGATGTATATCACCATCTAACAGGGAGTGGACCTGAACTTTTAGGATGAGTTGTAAAAGTTTAAAAATTAGGTTCTTGGTTTTTCTAGCTAGTGGGTTACATTGAGAGATGTGATGGAGTCTATGAAATATGACTGCTGAGTACTTGGCTGAGCTGGGGAGGTTGCTAAGACTCTGAGTGGAGCTGGGAGCAAGGATAGAGGTGTGTGTGTTGTGTGTATGCAGTCCTAGGAATGTATGGTGTTCGTAGAGAGTAAGTAGATAGGGGATGATAAGTATACTTAGGAGTAGTAATAAAGGTAAGGGTTTATAGGGTCCTTGGGCCATTTGTTTAGGTTTAGGTGGTTGAATGTTGGGATATTTGTGGATAGAGTGGTAGGATAATGGATAAAGGTAGATGAGTGATGGTTCTTTAAGGGGGAGGAGATAGGGGTTAGAATGAGAATATAATAGACGTGATAGCACTTTAAGGGGAGGAGTTAGAGGGTGGTCTTAAAGTTTAGGGGTGTGGCAGTTAGTGTATAAGTTTAGGACCACTGGGGGTGGGTGGAATTTGGAGGCAGGGTAGGGGAGCGGAGTGACCCCGCAGGGCGAACGGAGCGGGATGAGCCACAGAGGAGTTCACCCTAGGAGAACAATCAGAGGAGCAGTAAGCAAAGGTAGGTATAGTTGCGGAGGGTGAGATGACACAATGCCTTGATAATAGAATATGCAGAGAGGGTTGGCAGTGAAGAATATTAGAAGAAAGAGAGAATAGAGTGGGAGTGTTAGCTCTTCCAGAATATTGGAATCCGAGAGCCTGTAAGTTACTTAAAATTAGAGTCAAAATGGAGGTCTAAAGGAAACTGCTGCTCTCTCATGGACAAAAGCTGTATAGCAGAGGTAATATATGCTGAGAAAAAAGTGTAGGGCAGTAAGTATGCTATAAGGTTGAATAGGATAGCAGTAAAATACTCAATTTAATAGTAAAATAAACAATTTAATAGTTAGAGAAATTTTAGCCACTTTATAGAGAAATTAAAACTAAGTATAACACAAACAGGAATTGTAATGTGAAGTGTGAGGAAAAAGACAGATTTAGGTATATTTTGAAAGAGAGTCAAGGGGGACAAACAGATTGAATTAAGGAAGTGAGTGAGTAAAGAAGGGAGATTAAGGAGGTATAAGGTATGAATAAGTACTTGTTCACATTTAAGGATATCGTTTATCCTGGAGTCAAGCAAGAACAGAGCCAGAGTTTGGTTAGGAAGTCTTTCAGAATGGTTTTAAAGGACTGGAAGGATGGTATTGACCTAATGAATAAAGATAAGGAGTTCCAGGCCTTAGCAACATGAGTGTGTCACTTTGTATAATGTGTAGAATCTGCAGTATATGTAACTTGACTGGATGTAAAAATAAGCATAAAACCCAGAACTAGTTGTAGAAATGAGGTTTAGCTGGATCTTGTGTTACCAGTACACAGCATAATATAACATTCTGTGCCATATAATAACATACCATGACATAAGATATCATATCATATAACATAAAATAATATAACATGACATAGCATAGCATAACATGACATGCCATAACATACCATTCTGTAATATAATATAACATAACATAGCATAAGAGAACACAGCATTACATAACATACCATAGCATAAGATACCATAACAATGCAACATAATATAATGTAAGATAACATAACATAAACTGTCAGAAGGAAGGTTTTGGTCTGTCTAGTCTGTATGAATGTTTCAGATAGCTTTAACCAAATGTTTTCTGTCCCTTTTCTTTCCATAATTGGTTCTATTTACAAACTGCCATCTCAGCATGAAAATACTTTCTCATATCCTGACTAAGGTGTGTTCTCTTGATCTGCTGGGCATAGCCTCTCCCCTTGTCCCAGCCTTCATTTATGATACAATCCCTTCACATTTTCCACTCACTACTGAAAGAAAAACAACAACTTTTCATTATCATATTCTTTCCTTCTGCTGTACTAGCCTCTTCCCTGTACATCATACTTTCAGTTCCCTAATCATGCCTTCATCTGCTCTCTAGCCAAAAATCTGACTTTTCTTTTCCCATAAACCTCCAGAAGTGCATACAGTGCTCTATTGGTGGCCTAATCAGAACCTGATTAAGGGGTAGTGTCACCATATTATCCCTGGATTTCCCTCCTGTGGATATGCTTCATAGCATTTAATTTGCTTTCTCTGCTAATCTTTCACACTGTGCTTTGTGTTTAGGTTTCATAATAATAATGTCTAGATCCTTCGTTTCTTCAGTGTTCCCACTGCCTGACTTCCCCAACTTTGTATTCTCTCACTGGGTTATTATTCCTTCATTGCAACACCATACACTTCAAATGACATGCAGCTACCATTTCCTACTTCCATTTCTTGATGATCCCTGCTCATCTTTCATTATCCCATCACCACCAGATGTTGCTTGAATGTACAGATAGGCTGATCTAGATTTCTATACACTGTGGAGGTCTGAAGCAAACACACTGAACAGAGTGTGAGACAGGAATATTCCTTACTGAATAGCACTTGCCAGTCTCTGACCCTCTGATAGATCTCCCTACAATTACCTTTAGTTATTTCCTCTAATGACTGCTCTGCCCATCTAAATAGTTTGTAGCTCTCTGCTCTTCTCTTCATTGTTGTAAGCAGCCTCTTGGGTGGAATGCAGTCAAAGCCTTTGATGAAACCCTAACAGATCACATTTCCAAGGTTGCCCCTGTGCACCTCCTTAGTGACCCTGTCAAAGAAACAGATCAGCTTAGCCTAGCAGGATCTCCTTGCTGTGAATCCATAGTGGAACTTACTGAGGAGCCCATTTAGATCAAGAAAATTTGACCCCAGCACTGGCTGCTGCTGCATTTTGTCCACCACTGAGGTCAAGCTAACCGACTTGCAGTTTTCTGGGCTACTCCTTGCACTGACCTTGTATAAAAGCACTACTATTAGCTGTCACATGCCCCAGAACTACTCTCTTTCTAAGAATCCTGTTGTGAGGTTCTGCCACATCTTCTTCTTCTGGCTTTTCCTGCTTAGGGGTCGCCACAGCGGAACACCTGTCCACTCATGATTGGCAGTGGAGTTTTACAGTGTCGAGTTGCCAGCCCGGCGCCCAACCTTCCACAGAAGGCACACACACACGCACACACTCACACCTAGGGCCATTTAGAGTGTCCAATCCACCTACAGCATGTCTTTGGGATGTGGGAGGAAACTGGAGCACCCGGAGGAAACCCATGTGACCACAGGGAGGACATGCAGTCTCCGCACAGAAGGCACCCCAGCCGAGGATCGAACCGGAGAACCTCTTGCTGTGAGGTGGCAACGTTAACCGCTGCACCACCATGGCCGCCGAAGTTCTGCCATATGTCCTACCAAAATATCAACACCTCTGTTTAGTATCTTTCATGGCTTTTCATCCATTCCCTGTGCCTTATCCTCAACTCATCCCATCTCAGTGTTCTTCCAGTTCATCTGTTTCCTCATTTGTTTGTCCTTCACCTGTTGCTGTTCTGTCCTCTAAGACTAGAGCTCTGTTTTCTGTTTCTTTGATGAACACTGATGCAAAAATATATTTAATAGTTTCACTTGTCCCTTGTCCTCTATTTGCTTTTTCTTCTTGGAAGCTAGTTATCCAGCATCTCCATAACAACCCTATATGTACCTGTAACCACCCTACGTAACCCCTCCCTCTCCCTATACCCAGTTCACCACTAAGTCTGAACTATGAGACCTTTCATCTTCCTATAACTTACTACATCTAACTGCTCTCCCTTCTACACCCTCCCTCTAGATCTCTGCATCCCTCCTGTACTACTTTTTTCTTCTGCACATTTTCTTCCTCTGATCTGAGGACCTTGTACATTCACTTTTCTCTACTTTTTTTATTTCTGCACTAGTTTCATTCTCAGATCTGAGGCCCCCTGCACATACACAATTCTCCTTCTAGCCACTAATCCAATAATACCAGGTGTCTTTTCAAAATAATACCTATAATCTTACTTCCCTTACTGCATACCTCCTGGATTTATTATTGTGTTTTTCTTCTTACAACCTTATTATTATACTTTTTATGTATAAAGCTATGTATAATTCCATGATGTACATTATTTTTTTTTATCCCTAGTATTCATGACATTGTTTTGCTCTGTATTACTGTAAACTTGTTTCTACTTGTATGTCTGTTTGGGGCTTTTCCCCTCAGGTCTCCACTGAAATGGGGTAAATTCTTACCCAGCTGAACCAACCAGGTTAACACATGCAAAATAAATAAATTCCTCCCTGCCTTCTTTCTTTCACATAAGTGCCTGAGGAAGGCCATTTTTCCTGCCCTCTGCTAGTCTCTAATCTTCTAGCTCCCCTTTTTCCTTCTTAATACATACTGTTACCCTGCTCATGGCCTCAGAATATCCTTTTCCAATAATCTTTCTCCACTTTTATCTCCAGTGATTGCATTCTCTTTCTAATTTTCTTGTAAATGTCTTCACCGTCCTAGAGAGACAGATTGGTTTTCACCTCTTCATGTCCTTGGCATCCTTTTTAAATTCTTCTACCTTCCATCAGCAGATAACTTCCTTTATGGCTTCCTATACCTCCTTCACTTCTTTTGTATCCTGACACCTTTCTAGTTCCTTGTTATGACCTCCCTTATCTTGCTAAAGTCCATTCCCCTGTAATTGTAGACCTTAATCTTTGCTGTCCTTCATAGCTCCTTCTTCAGAACCACTATAAACTGTCACTGTCTGGCAATGCAGTTTTGACCTGTAAATCCTAAGCAGTATACCCTCATATAGGCAATGAGATAGAGCATCTTCCTTTTTCTAGTCTGTTCATATGTGGGTACGTTGCCCAACAGAGGGTGTCAGTGCACCAGTTTTCTCCCATTGCTCTAACAAACTTTACTGCTAAGAAGCATTCTGTTGGTTCCTCATCCTCTTTGCCCTACTTTCCTGTCTGAGCTTTCTTGCTTATTGCTTGTCCTCTCTCCTTATCATCTATCAGTCCTCCCTCCTGTCCTTCCCTTAGGTAGAGCTTTCTTGCTTATTGCTTGTCCTCTCTCCTTATCATCTATCAGTCCTCCCTCCTTAGGTTCATAGGTTCATAGGTTCATACTAGGCTATCTGCCCGAGGGCATTTATAAGCCTAGCCCATCGTTTTGTGGCTTACGCCACCCCTTTAGTATGGGGAACTATACCCATTATTTTGCTGTGCCTCTGTCGAGCAGTGACACTGAGGTAATTCCTGGGGTATATCTGCGATCTCCCATCCATTGGTCAAGATTTCTCTTGAACAAGGCCAGCGAGGTGCTCTGCCTCACATGTACCGGGATTTTGTTCCACAGCATAGGGAGTCTTTGGGTGATGAATCTATCCCTCCAGCACGCCCTATTAATAGCCGTGTCGAGGTTTAAGTCTCCCGCCCTTGTGGCTCTGATGGATCTAGATTTTTTGAGGTGAAGCATATTCATCAAATCTCGGTTTGACATGGCCATGTATGTTAGGCAAAGCTCACCTCTGAGCAAGCGTGCGACTGAATAGAGCTGGAGTTCTTTCAGTCGGGCAGCATAGGACAGATTTTTGAGACCCTTTATCCTTTTGGTGAGGAACTTTTGTGTCCTCTCCAGCTGCTGCAAGTGTCGGGTCAGATACATTCTGAATGGGGCATTGTACTCAATCATTGGTCTGATGAGTGATGAGTAAAGGGAGACTATGACCTCCCTTGATCTAGATGAGAATCCCTTCATAATAAGGTGGGCAATGTAGAAGGACTTCCTAACTACTTTAGCTACATGGGTGTCGAATGACAGACTACTATCAACCTGGGTCCCCAGGTCCCTGATAACTTCTTCTGTGCTCAGTGGATTGCCACCTATTTGGTAGCTAGGGGTAACCTTGTTTTTCCCGAAGGGTATGACTATGCATTTTTTGGCATTTAACTTTAGGCCGTGGCTCTGGCACCAGTTATCCATTTCTGTGAGACCCTTCTGAAGGATATCTGTGTCAGATGTGTTTTCTACTATGGCCCAGTTTGCAGTCATCTGCAAACTTTGTCAGCCATAACCCTCCTGTGTTTGCTTGTACTTCGGAAAAGTAGATGCCAAACAAGAGTGGGCCCAGGACTGAGCCCTGTGGGACACCACTTGTGACAGGCTTTGAGTCTGACATGGCGCCAGCAACTCTGACCTTGTGGGTTCTGTCACTCAACCAGTTTGCAACCCATCTTGTGATGTATGGGTTAACATTTAAGCTGATGAGTTTTTCAATGATACCCGAGTGGGGTATTGTATCGAAGGCCTTAGCCAGATCGAGGTAGGCTGTATGGACTGCCTTTCCCTCATCAATGGCTTTGGTGACTGTTTCAAAAGTCAACCAAGTTTAAAAGGCATGATCTGCCTTTGACAAAGCCAAACTGGGTTGGATCCAAAGTCTGCAAATTCCCTATGTCTTTATTTATGAGGTCCATTATGATCCTCTCCATGGCTTTGCAGATAAGGCTTGTCAAGCTAATGGGCCGGCAATTTCCAGGGTCTGTGGAGGCACCGCCTTTGTGAAGTGGGACCACAGTTGCAGTGCGCCACTCCTGGGTGCGTAACCAGAGGTAAGACTTTGATTAAACAGCTGTCGTAGCTGTGGGTTTAATTCCTCATTGAGTTCGTGGAGCACACAGCCGGGGACACCATCGGGTCCCATGGATGCTGTGTTTTTTGCTTTGGAGAGAGCAGTTCTTACTTGGGCGTTGGAGATGTTTGGGGGGCTGCACTCATTTGGTATAGATATCTCTCCTTTTGGAGGGGGGGAGAAGTTTGCACTGAACCTGTCAGCCAGTATGTTGGCAATGTCTGTAGGATCAGTAATCTTCACATCATTTTGAACTAGTTCTGAGCATATCTGGGAGTTTCCTCCTAGGTTTCTAACATAGCTAAAGAAGGCCTTATGATTGTCTTTTGAGTCTTTAGCTATTTTTCTCTCGAAATTTGCTTTGGATGATTTTATGAGCGCTCTTAGTTTTTTTACTTATAGTGATCAAGGGTGTCTTATCTTTTAAGGATTTTGCTCTATCTTGTAGTAGCTTCCTCCTTTTGTTGTAGAGTTTGTTTATGGCTGGGGTCCACCAGACTGGACGCTTGCCTTTGGTACAAAGAGTCTTTGTTTTGCTTGGGATTGCCTTATCCATGCAGTCCTGCAGGTGCTGGTAGAAGGCGTTTGTAAGTGATTCAGCGGCTTGAGTATTGTTTTCCGCCGGCTCGGCGCGTGAAAGGAGACCACACTAGTCTTTAGAAGTGTGAAGTCGGCTTTTGAGAAGTTCTTTACTGTGGTCTTTTTATTTCAGGTGGGGTGGGATGAGGACCTCCAGCGAGATTAGTTTGTGATCTGATCTCACCAGTGAGGGGTATACTTCCGGTGTTGAACATTGTGCTCCCATGTTCGTGATGATGAGATCAAGTATGTTATCTCCTCTTGTGCGGATGGTGACTAGTTGTTCCATGGCATTTGAGTTTATGAATTCCAGGAACTTTTGGGCTAGGGTGTTTGGGCTTGAGTAGTGTTCCCAGTCTATATTAGGGTAATTGAAGTCACCTAGTATGATGGTGATTGGTGATACATTTATCCCCTCTAGTGTTTTCAGGAAGGCCATGTGAGTTTCCTGAGTTTGTGAGGGTGGCCTGTAACATGCTACAATTTGCAGAGCAGTCTTGCCTATGGTTAATTGCACCTGGATGGTCTCCGATGCATCGTGCGTTGCCACCAGTCTTGAGGTGTGGGTGTCCTTGATGAATATGGATACCCCTCCTTTCTTGGTATTGTCCGGATTTTGGGGCCGGAACGCATGATATGAGGTAAAACCTGATAGCGCTGGGGTGCTCTCAGGAGCCTTGAACCAGGTTTCTGTCACAGCACAGACATCGATGTTCTCCATACTGAGAAGGGCCTCGAGTGCGTGCATTTTGAGATTTAGACTTCTGGCATTGAGCAGCATTACCCTTAGTTTTTTCCTTTTTGTGTTCTAGGGTGGTAGGTTTAGAATTTGAGCCTTGCCTAAAAAGGCACTATGGGGTGGCAAGAGCCTTTGCCAATATCCTGAATCCCAGGGTGACAGGTGCAAGCCGTCCCTTGCAAGCAGCGTGGCTTGTCCAGCATGTCATCCCAGGCAGACAGATACTGGATCCCCTTTGAATGACACCAGTGTTTAAGCCAATTGTTAAAGCTGATCATCTTATCTCTGTATTGTGGCATCATTCTTGGTGAAGGTAGGATACTGCTCAAGGTCAGGGTCATACCTGCCTGGGCTACATAATCAGAGAGCTCCTCAATGTCTCTTTTCATGTAGTCCAAGGAGGTACGTCTCAGGTCGTTTACACCAGCGTGGACAATGACTGAGTCATATTTGTACCTGCTGTTGAGAGACCTGAGTGCTTGCGTTATGTGGCGGATTCTAGCGCCCAACAGGCAGCTTACTGTGACCTTCTCCTTACTCAGTCTGGTGAGCGGGACATCAGTGTGTCTGACTATGGAGTCACCAATGACTAGTGTGTCTGGCATTGTGTTTGGCCTTAAGGGCTGTGACTGTTTGACACTCTGACTGTGAGGTCTATGTGTTGCGGGTGTTGTGTTCTGAGGTGGTGGTTGTTTGGGTGTCTGCTTTGGTGGCCTCTGCTGTTTTGGTAGATTTTTGATCAGAGCCTCCGAGTATGTCTTTGTGTGTTTATGTGTATGATTTGAGGTTGTAATGGTACTATGTGAGACTGGGTCTATAGTGTGTGTGGTAACCTTCTCCTCCTGACTGGTCTTGCCAGTCCTATGTTGAGAGAGCTCAGCCTCCAGTTTGGCCGTATAGTTGCATCTCTCGCATGTATTTGTGTTTTGTGGGAGGAGGAGAGGGTTGTCTGTGTACATGAGGCAATTGAAACATTGCCTCAATATTCCCAGGTTCACCAGCTGAGCAGGAGAGGACACTAGCAACTGATCCCTCGACATGCTAGAAGGGTAGACGAAAAACTTTAAAAAGATTCCGGGGACGTGGGTGACCGAGAAATGGGGGGTTGCCTTTTTGGGGTACTATCTATGACAAGAGTGCCGTATCAAGGTAATAAGTACTGTAGGAGCAAGTGCTAGGTTTAATAGATAGAGAATAGTCTACTTGGAGTCAAGTAGAGATGATCTTTTTAGTTATAGGATATGCTGATTTGATCAGTAGTATAGTTCGAGGAAGGTAGTTTTAAGGGAAAATTTGAAGAGTGGACTTTAGGTAGCCCGAATAGTTTAAACCTGCTTAACCGGCACTGCCCTAGTGTGCAACAGTGGCAGCTCCACTCTAAATCGCGCTAACGCGCGTTTTATACCAGGGGGCTGGAAAAAGCTAGAAACTGGCCCAAAACGACCAATAAACTACTAGTTACTGGCTGAAACCTCACAAAACTGGACAAAAGGCAGCTCAATGCTTCCCACTCCCACTGGTAAGCAAAGTAGCTTCCCTTCCCCCAAATAAGGCAAGGAAACAGTACACAGGAACTACAACCAAAGCCCAGGAATCAGCAACTCTGAAACTGGACTAAACTAGTAAAGCAGGAAAAACAAGAGATATTTTTTCTTTTTTTTTTTTTTTCACAAAACAGGCAGAAACAGGTACAGCAAACACTTATAAATGCTATGAATCAGCTACTACAGCTTACACAGAAGAATTTGCTACAAATACAGTCAAATAGTAACAAACAAGGATTCCAAGTGCAATATTAAGTTAAATGCAGTAAAACAGCTTCAATGTAACAGAAAGGCAGGCGAAATACAGTTGCTAGGTATTCAGATGTGGAAAGCAACAAAAAATATACTTAGTATCAAGAAAAGTCGCTTATTCAGCTCTCTGCAGCCTGGATTACTCTGCTGGCCCACGTGGAGTCTGTGCTGAGTAGGTACAAGCTGAAAGTTTTATACCAGGGGGCTGGAAAAAGCTAGAAACTGACCCAAAACGACCAATAAACTACTAGTTACTGGCTGAAACCTCACAAAACTGGACAAAGGCAGCTCAATGCTTCCCACTCCCACTGGTAAGCAAAGTAGCTTCCCTTCCCCCAAATAAGGCAAGGAAACAGTACACAGGAACTACAACCAAAGCCCAGGAATCAGCAACTCTGAAACTGGACTAAACTAGTAAAGCAGGAAAAACAAGAGATATTTTTTTCTTTTTTTTCTTTTTTTTCACAAAACAGGCAGAAACAGGTACAGCAAACACTTATAAATGCTATGAATCAGCTACTACAGCTTACACAGAAGAATTTGCTACAAATACAGTCAAATAGTAACAAACAAGGATTCCAAGTGCAATATTAAGTTAAATGCAGTAAAACAGCTTCAATGTAACAGAAAGGCAGGCGAAATACAGTTGCTAGGTATTCAGATGTGGAAAGCAACAAAAATATACTTAGTATCAAGAAAAGTCGCTTATTCAGCTCTCTGCAGCCTGGATTACTCTGCTGGCCCACGTGGAGTCTGTGCTGAGTAGGTACAAGCTGAAAGTTTTATACCAGGGGGCTGGAAAAAGCTAGAAACTGGCCCAAAACGACCAATAAACTACTAGTTACTGGCTGAAACCTCACAAAACTGGACAAAAGGCAGCTCAATGCTTCCCACTCCCACTGGTAAGCAAAGTAGCTTCCCTTCCCCCAAATAAGGCAAGGAAACAGTACACAGGAACTACAACCAAAGCCCAGGAATCAGCAACTCTGAAACTGGACTAAACTAGTAAAGCAGGAAAAACAAGAGATATTTTTTCCTTTTTTTTTCTTTTTTTCACAAAACAGGCAGAAACAGGTACAGCAAACACTTATAAATGCTATGAATCAGCTACTACAGCTTACACAGAAGAATTTGCTACAAATACAGTCAAATAGTAACAAACAAGGATTCCAAGTGCAATATTAAGTTAAATGCAGTAAAAACAGCTTCAATGTAACAGAAAGGCAGGCGAAATACAGTTGCTAGGTATTCAGATGTGGAAAGCAACAAAAATATACTTAGTATCAAGAAAAGTCGCTTATTCAGCTCTCTGCAGCCTGGATTACTCTGCTGGCCCACGTGGAGTCTGTGCTGAGTAGGTACAAGCTGAAAGTTTTATACCAGGGGGCTGGAAAAAGCTAGAAACTGGCCCAAAACGACCAATAAACTACTAGTTACTGGCTGAAACCTCACAAAACTGGACAAAAGGCAGCTCAATGCTTCCCACTCCCACTGGTAAGCAAAGTAGCTTCCCTTCCCCCAAATAAGGCAAGGAAACAGTACACAGGAACTACAACCAAAGCCCAGGAATCAGCAACTCTGAAACTGGACTAAACTAGTAAAGCAGGAAAAACAAGAGATATTTTTTCTTTTTTTTTTCTTTTTTTTCACAAAACAGGCAGAAACAGGTACAGCAAACACTTATAAATGCTATGAATCAGCTCCTGTCCTTCCCTTAGGTAGAGCTTTCTTGCGTATTGCTTGTCCTCTCTCCTTATCATCTATCAGTCCTCCCTCCTGTCCTTCCCTTAGGTAGAGCTTTCTTGCTTATTGCTTGTCCTCTCTCCTTATCATCTATCAGTCCTCCCTCCTGTCCTTCCCTTAGGTAGAGCTTTCTTGCGTATTGCTTGTCCTCTCTCCTTATCATCTATCAGTCCTCCCTCCTGTCCTTCCCTTAGGTAGAGCTTTCTTGCGTATTGCTTGTCCTCTCTCCTTATCATCTATCAGTCCTCCCTCCTGTCCTTCCCTTAGGTAGAGCTTTCTTGCTTATTGCTTGTCCTCTCTCCTTATCATCTATCAGTCCTCCCTCCTGTCCTTCCCTTAGGTAGAGCTTTCTTGCGTATTGCTTGTCCTCTCTCCTTATCATCTATCAGTCCTCCCTCCTGTCCTTCCCTTAGGTAGAGCTTTCTTGCGTATTGCTTGTCCTCTCTCCTTATCATCTATCAGTCCTCCCTCCTGTCCTTCCCTTAGGTAGAGCTTTCTTGCGTATTGCTTGTCCTCTCTCCTTATCATCTATCAGTCCTCCCTCCTGTCCTTCCCTTAGGTGTACTGTGAAGCCCTCCTTGATTGTTGCCAGGCTTGCCTTTCCAGAGCACAAAGTACCCTGGTGTCACCATATCTAATCTCTCCTCTCAATGGCCCATGACTTTGTTATACAAATCACATTGGTCTCATTTTCTGTTAGTACTTCCAGCTCAGCCATCCTCCTTCTCAGTCTTTGACCTCAGCAGAGCATCCCACTACTGCCATTCCCCCCTCCACTCCCATTTTGATCCCCACCCCCTTATTCTTGATATTCTTGTCTACCATTGTGATATTGATCTCCCATTTATTTTTATTTATTTAAAGTCTGTTAACTGAGTAAGTGGACTGGTCCAGGAACCTTTTTCAGCCACAATCTGGTCAATTAGGCCACTACAAAATACAAAATTATTACAGTATGTCTACACACAAAGCAACCTTTTTTTACAGTATGTGTACACGCAAAGCAATCTTTTTAAGTACAGAAAAGTATAACAGTAAACATATAATACAAAAAGTAGAATAGTATTGAGTTTTGTATATAGTTAAATTGCAAAAATGGTGACAAAAATCAGTATAATAGACATCTGCAGAGTACAGATAAAATCCACATACCTAATAGAAATAGCAACTAGAACAATAATTGAAATGTCTACAGAGTATAATAGTGGTCATGAAACAATGCAGAAGTAGTAGAAAAACAAAAGTTTTCCCACCTTTTATGCCACTGTCATATATCTCCTAAACACATATCATAAATTTATCAGTGAGTCAGTCCAGAGAAGTAAGAATCAGAGGAGAAAAATACAACTGGAGTATCAGGGCTGGTGGGTAAAAATAATTCCTTAACCTGTATCTCTAAAGCAGTTACATTTATTTTTATTAATCAGATGGGTTTATGGAATGTTTTTCAGATGGAGGATTGTCTGTTTGTCTGATGTCTTGTGGTAGTGAATTCCAACAAGTGGGGACAAGTTTAGATAATGATCTTTCACAGGTAGCATGGGTGACCTGAAGCCAGACAGAATGAGAGTGTTTTGACTTGCTTAGAGTGAAATGGGTTTTGATGCACAATTTATTGAGAAGGGAAGGGAAGAATTTTTGATTAAGAAGTCTGAAGGTAACTGTATTAAGGAGGAGTGAAGCCTTGTCTCTAACAGAAAGCCACATCTCTGCTAAGACTGAGGCAATGATAATTTTACTGGATAAAATATTGAATCTGAGAATTTGGTTTTAAGCATATTGTAGCTTTGTACAATTTTAGAATAAGCCAAGGGCAATGCCTGGCAGTTCACAGCCAAGTCTGGGAAGGACTACATTAATGGCTATTGCAGATTAGACTTCAACAGGTACAAGATGAGACATCCTGTAAGAAAGTCTTAGTTGAGCTAAGACTTTAATTATTTGGGTTTCTGCATGTTATAAAAGGTGAGGTTCTTGTCAAATGGAGACTTTTTTTCCTGATACATATAGGAGGGGGGGACCCAGAATGGTCTGAAATGATGTAGTATTGAGAGTACTTACGTTTTGGGTGTGTGCCAAATTGCTTTAGAGAACTTTTGTGTGAGATGATTGTCAGGTTGCTAGAATGAAGCCAGTTCCAGATAGTTATAAAGTCACTTTGAAGTTCTTTTTGTAGGATTGAAGTGTTTTTGTTGGGTTTAACGAGAACTGTGCTATTAGCATAAAGAGCACAATGGGTGTGAGGGAGATTCCATGGAAGGTCATTCTGAAAAAGTGAAAAGAAAAGTAGTCCCAGGCATAACCCTGTGGAATACCTTTGGGAGAGGTTGCTGCTGGATCTAGCGAATGTGAAGGTGTGACGTGACAGATGCCTTTTGAGCCATTGCAGTACATCAGTACAGAAACCTGTTTCACTTAGTTTATACAGCAAGAGATAATGAGTGAGTCAAAGTCCTTACTAATACTGAGGAAGATTGCTTCAGTAATTTTACCCTGCCCTGTGTTAGAGTACATGTGATCAGTAATAGAGAAGACAGGTGTAGTAATGCTGTACCTGGGGTGGAATCCATGCTGTCTGTTATTAAGAATGTCATTTTTACTGATGTAATCTAGAATTTGGTTGTAATTGATATTTTTCAAGAATTTTGATAAGAGAGCTTCTTCTTCTTCTTCTTCTCCTTTCAGCTTTTCCCGGTTGGGGTCGTCACAGTGGATCACCTGTCTGCTCATGATTGGCAGTAGAGTTTTTTACAGTGTCAAGTTGCTAGCACAGCACCCAACCTTCCACAGAAGGCAGACACACATACGCACTCATGCCTAGGGCCAATTTAGAGTATCCAATCCACCTACAGCATAGGGCAATAGTCATTTGCTGAGATGAGAGGGGAGACTTTTTGTAGTGCTATGACACTGGCATGCTTAAAGCTGAGATGAAGGCTATTAGTAGTGATAAGTTGAACAGAAAAGTCAGAGGCTTGCAAAGCAGAGTACCACCCAGTCTAGTTGAATACAATGAACAAGGATAGGAGTAGTCTACCTTTTTCTACAAGCTTCTCTATGTTATCATTCATTATACAACGACCCCCCCCCCCATTAATATTCCAAAATGTGCACGCTGATTGGTCAGCGTGCACGTTGTAAATCAGACTTATACTAATGGAAAAAGGTCCGGTCGCCCGGACTTTTTCCATTAGTATAAGTCTTTTTTTTTACAGCAACAGAGAACACAAGATCTCCGTTGCTTTTCAGAAACTGTCTCGCTATGTTAAAGGAGTTTAACATAGTGAGACAGCTTTAAAAAAGTAACGGAGATCTTCCTTTCTCCGGTGCTTTTTTTACAGCTGTCTCACTATGTTAAACTCCTTTAACATAGCAAGACACTTTGTAAAAAGCAACGGAGATCTTGCTTTCTCCGTTGCTTCCACCCTCAGCTCTGATGTACTGCGTAAGCATACACATGTGCAGTACATCAGAACTGCCACAGAATACCAGACAGCTACGGAAGGGCAGCACGGAGGCATTATACAATGCCATTATTTAAGAAAAGTAAGTATTTTATTTCTTAAATAACATCATTGTATAATAGCAATAACTCACTTCTGGGTGTGGGTAATGCTGGATTTACCCACAGTTGTCTTTGTTTGGCCACTCGGGCTTCGCCCTCATGACCAAACCACACCAACTGTGGGTAAATCCAGCATTACCCACACCCAGGCATGGGTTATTGCTTAATTATTCATTCTATCAGATTTACTCATGACATTATAGTGAAACAAAGAATATTTTAGGAACTTATGAAGGGGAGGAAACTACTAGTACTGTGGGCAGGATAGGTAAATATAGGATTGGTAGAATCTGCTGTATTTTAGTTCTGTGAGGAGTGAGGGGGAAGTTTGTAACTAGAAGAGGACTTGGAAATGAGACTAGAAGTATCCATTTTTTTTTAATTACACAAGAATTTCTTTAGAAGCCCTAGTGTAGTCCTTTGAATATGTCGAGTACTGCAGGAATATTCAAATGACTACACTAGGACATCCAAAGAAATTCTTGGAAAAGAGACTAGAAGCATCTATCTTTTTAATTACTTAAGAATTTCTTTGGATGCCCTAGTGTAGTCCTTTGAATATTCCTGCAGTACTCGGCTCTGGCCTGATTTGTTGGTACACTAGCTTCTTTCCTGAGTTGAAGATAAGCAGTGTATTTGTTTAAATTGGAGGGGTCACCTTTCTATTCTGTCCAGGATTTATTCCTGAATTTTAAAAGCTGTTTGATGTTGTTAGTCATCCTAGGACTTGGGGTACCATCTTTATTTATTTATTTATTTATTTGTTTGTTTGTTTTTGATGGGATAAAGTCTCTCTTTTGTGGGGTAAAGTCAAGATAGCAGAGACCAGGTCAGTATAGCTATAAAGGAAGGATCAGTTGAAGTTTTCTATATCAGAAATTAGGTTACCCATAGAGTTGTTTGTGGTAGTTCTGGAATATGAGATTTGGAAAGGGATTTTCTTGCTTTTGTGTGACCAGGTAGAGTAGATAGTGCAGTGATCGCCAAGTGCATTAGGGAGAACTTGAAGATGAAATAACTTTTCAAGTATATTAGTAAGGACAATGTCTAAAATTGTTACAGTGGAATTGGCATAATCTGTGTGAGATCAAGTTAGTGAGTAATTGGTTCAGTTTGTGCGAAGAGCCTACTCTGTTAAGGAGAAGTTTTGGGGAGCCGAGCCAGTTAAGATTTTGATTACCAACAATTAATAGTTTGTGATGTCTTGAAAAATGTTAGTATAGTTTTGAAGAGGGTTGGGATATATATCACTCCAATGAGCATGTTGTACTTGAATCCAATTAGGATCATTGTCATAGATGGAGTTATTCCTTGTTATTAGTGTGGGGAAGAGATTAGCATAATTTTTGCCAAATAATGGAGTGCTACCCCTTGATTTGTACTGTTTCAATTATCTGTAAAGACATTATAGTTGGAGGAGAAGTGATCAGTAATGTGAGATGAGTCCTTAGCCAGGACTCATCAGACATTATAGTTGGAGGAGAAGTGATCAGTAATGTGAGATGAGTCCTTTAGCCAGGACTCAAGTGGCAGCAATAAACTTAGCTGATAAGGCTATCTTTTAAACTGAGACCATTTATTGTTAATGATGGCAATGTTTAAGCAGCATGTGGAGAAGTTTTTCAAGTGAGAGATAGAAGGAATTGGGTGTGTAGCTGGGCTAGAGTGAATATCACCTGCCTCTAAAAGTGACGGGACAGAAAGAATGAGAATAATCTGATGTCGTTTTTTATAGAGACAATAACATTGCTCCTCAAGAGTATAGGAAGAGTGATAAGTTGTGTTTTCTTCTTCAGAGAGAAGGGAAACTACATGAATATAGGTGGTCCGCCAAGTATGCACCTGTAACCCAACTGGTTTGGTGGAATCATAGTTATGAAGATTTTGAGGAGGTTCTGTCAGGAACCCATAATTGCATGGATAAGGTACTGCAGTAAGAATAAGGAAGAGAAAGGCCATAAGGAATGTGTTCATGTTGGTAAGAATAAAAATAATGAGCGCAACTAAGTATGAAAAGAATGTATGGGGAAGGACAATAATGGGGTGAGCCAAAAGGGAGAATAAGAACATTTAGAGATAGGGAGAGAGAGCAGGGTGGCTGATAAGTAATAGGCTAGAGGCGGTATAAGGTGGAACATAGTAAGTAAGAAAGAAAAGGAAATTAAGTAAGCATAGGTAGGGAACAGATGATACATAGTAAGGGGTGGAGTTCAGTGCTTGTAAAGAGAACTGTCTAGGGCATGGAATGAGGGTAATGTGTGGGAAAGAAGTGAATTAGCCCAACTTTTCAGATGAAGCCATCAATTATAGCCTTGAAAGCACAGGTATGGGGGTGGAAAGCAGCTGAATATGTAGGTATGCAAGAAGATATGAGTGACAACCATACAGAAATACTTCCGAGGAAAAGGAGACAGAGAGAGAGGAATGAAAGTGAGAGCATGTTTTAGGTAAAATATAAGAGGAGGAATGGATGTGCCACAGTAAAGATAATCTGAGTACATTAAGAGATGTGGAAGACAGGAAAGGGAAAATATATGGAGCAAAAGCAGAGAAAGAGTATGAGAGGGTAAGAAGAAAGAGAAATGTGTATGTTGGCCAGCTTCTGTCTCTTCTGTCCTCTCCTTCCTCCTTTTTCTTTCTTTGGTGCATAAATTTATCGGCTCTTTATCTGATTGTCTGCACCTCTTTATGTGCTCTTCTCACCCCCCATTCCCCCTACAAGTGTGGCCAACTCCTTTCATTTCCTTGCTACTAACTGTCTTGCCAGTCTTCTTTCTGTTACTTTCCCTTCTTCTTTGTCCCTCCCAACCACCTTTCTTCTATCTTTCTATTCATTCTTAATACAGTGGCAGATTTAGGCAAGGGCGCAGGGGTGTGTGCTGGCCCCTTTTTAAACTTGTTTTTTTTTTTTTTTTAAATCAGGTGCATCTTCCCAAAGAATCCTGTCACCAAATATGAATAATACATCGAAGATGCGATTGGAGGTTGTAGTCAGATGATTTTTTTTTTTTATAACGATCCTCCGCCAACTGCATCTCCATAGTAATTTAGGTGCATTGGTGAGAGCTGTCATATCATTGAGGCTCAACTTGAGTAAAAGTTTAGTTGACCTTTCAGAAGACAATGTAGTTAATTTTAAAATATACCAGTCGGATGAATGACTTTGAAACTGCTCTTCGAGTATGAGGGAGTGATCTGCATTGAGGTCATTTGCTTTTATTGAATTATGATTTTCAAGGCACCAAAGAAGTAGTACAGTTTTCTCCTGGCAGATGTGCAGTTCTCTGTATTCTTTAACTGACCACAGATAGTGATTTTCTTAGTTCTTAGTTCTCCCCATACTGTTACATGTCCAGTTTGAATTCCATCCATCAGGTAGATATCCAAGTGCTTAACAGTGCACTGAGACACAAATCACAAGTTGTATTAAAATATTCCAGTTGCATGTTGTGAGTGGCCTACTGCGCACCTCTAGGTATTGCTTAAACCAAAAAAGTAAAGTAGGATGCTTGTCGCAAGGCAGACTGAATACTGGTAGCAAGTTTATGCTCTATCATGCCTCTAGCATATTCCTTTTTATCCCATGATCTCTGTATCAGTTTGGTCCTGCAGTTCATAGGTACCAGCGAGGGTGACAGGGTGTGGCACTGTGAAGAAACTTGCTGATCCTTATTGTTCTTTTTTATAGAGTAAACAAAGTTCGATATACAAGAGGTAAGTTAAAAACAAATGTCACGAAGGTCAGATAACTAAAGTAAAATGCTTTTGGTTAAATTATTAAGGTGCTATAGTATTGTAGAATAATGTATCAGATATTTGAATAGAAGCCCAGAAATGGCAGTGCTTTATATGTTTATGAATGTAAATGTGCCTCTCTATTTTCCTCTCAGTGGGGAGTTTGCAGACCTGATGGTCCTTGTCTTCTGAACTGAGAATTTTAAATTTTAAATTGAATAAGAAAATATATAGTCTGATGGTTTTGTTTGGGCTGAACTACCTATGACAGACTTCATAACTGCAGTCAAAAACTGGCCACAATGTCAATTAAATTCAGTTTTATTTAGAGCCAAAATAGGTTGGATGTGCAGAGGTGAGTGTTGGGCAGTAGTTATGTGAGTTGATAGGAGATTAATCAGTGACTGCTAATCAATTATGATACTTAAGCATTTGGGAGTACATTTATCATACAAAGTAAGAAATGCAGAATGCTTCAGTGGTGGTATAGAGATTATATGATGAATGGTATGCCTCAGGTGAACATGCCATGGCTTTAGGTGAGTTGCTAACCTTTTTTATGATAGTGCAGAGGAGACAGCTGAGCAATAGTTATGGAACAGGAGGTTTGCATATGAGGATATGAAGACTGATAGGTTTGATTGGTATTAATTTTATGGTTGTTAGGCATTTGGGAGTGTATTTAACATACAGGGTAAGAGATTCAGTTTTGAATTGTTTGAGGGCATCTGTAGGAATGGATAGCAGAGAGAATGGGCCGGGGAAAGGTTTAATAGTATGACACATTGGGCAATAATTTTATTTTGCTTTCTTGGCTAAAAATGTGTTTTATGGCATAGCCTGCTTTCATTTATTGATTTATGTGGGTGGTAAATTTTAATGATGCATCTGTCCAGAAGCTCAACCTTTGTTGCTAATGGTGTAAACTGTTTCATTAGGTTACTGAGCCAGAAGACATAGCAAACTTATTGGCTGATAAATTTAGCTCCAAATTTACCCCTCTCTCCCCCTCAACCTTCCCTCAGAAATACAATTTAATATAACTCCCCCTGCTATCAATAGGGAACAGGTCCTTAATGCCCTCTCTAAGGCCAATAACACTGCATCAATGAATCCAAACAATATCCCAGGATGCTTTCTAAATAGCATGAAACATGACCTATCAGGGCCTCTGGAATTGCTATTTAACTATAGCCTCCACACAGGCTTCATGACGGATGAATGGAAAACAGCAACAGTCATCCCTCTCCACAAAAGTGGGACATCTACAGACCCTGGAAACTAGACCCATAAGGCTCACAAGTCTTGTATGTAAAGCCATGGAAAGAATTATCATGGAAATGTTCAACAGTGACATAGTAAACATCCAGACACGGGACCCAACCTAGTTTGGTTTTGTCAAGGGCAGGTCATGTCTACTCAACCTGGTGAACTTCTTTGAGAAGGTCACCAAAGCAATGGATGAGGTCAAAATGGTTCAAACTGCCTACCTTGACCTGGACAAATCATTTGACACAATACCTACTCAGGCATTGTCAACAAACTCAAAAGGTTAGGTACAAACTCATATGTCACCCAGTGGACAGACAATACCTAGGAAGTTAGAGTTGGAGAGTCCACCTCTACAAAGAGGCCAGTCACTAGTAGAGTCCCTCAAGGATCTGTCCTTGGACTGCTCCTTTTTGGCATTTACTTCTGTGAAGTCAAAACCAGTGTCAGTGGTCTCTGGCTGACTAAATTTGCAGATGATTGCAAATTAGGAGCTATCATTGAATCCCACACTGACACAAATGTTCTCCAGGAGGGGCTGACACAGACAAACAACTGGTGTCAGAGCCATGGACTAAAACTAAATGCCAAGAAATGCATAATAGTATCCTTCGGGAAGTCATCCACCCCTGGTAACTATCATATTGATAACACATCCCTTAGAGTTGACCCAGTAATCAGGGACTTAGGGACACACATAGATAGTAATCTAGCCTTTGACTATCATGTGACTACAGTGGAGAGGAAATCCTTCTGTGTTATGCAACTCATAAACAAAGGTATGGCATCTAAGTCCAAGGAAGTCATACACTGTATTTGGCATTCATAAGACCTATTGATTACAATGCCCCCTTTGATATGTACCTAACCAGGCATATCCAACTATTGAAATGCCCACAGAGGTTCTTCACTAAAAGAATACAGGGCTTAAGTAAAATATCCTATGCAGACAGCCCCAAGGCTCTATCCCTGTATTCTGTCTCCTACAGGCTTTTGAAGGGAGATCTATGCCTGGCATACAGGGCATTGTCAGACTCTACTCTGATGGACCTCCTGCATAGCCACAAAATAAACAGTACCAGACTTACCCATTATAAAGACTTAAACCTTGCCTGTGATATAAATAGGACCTGCTGGAGAGACAGGTATGTATCCCAGAGATTACCCCGTCTGTACATGTGCTGTGTGCTGCACAGGAATTACCTGTTTTTACTACCATATCCACACGCAATCATGTGCAACTGAATGTAAATTGATGTCTTTCCACACATGTCAGAACTTCTTAAGGTGATCTTTTCACAACCACCAAACCTAGTGTTCCACTTTCCCCCTTCCACCCCGGTAATCATTTAACCAGACTGCCCCCCCCCCCCATTTTTGCAAATTCCTGGACCTGCCCCACCCAAATGCTGCCTCCTTCTTTTGTTAACATTTCCTGCTTTACACTTTACCTGTGTACGCTCTATATACCCACTTCATTTTCAGTTAATTTTACAGCCACAGCCTTTCTAATGTACCACTATAGCCCTTGATTCAGGAATATTAAGCATGTGCAGAAAAAAATGCATTCTTACTACAACATATTCCGATTCCCACTTAATCTTATTAGAAAATGTGGTGCATAGCATGGTGAGAAACTCCTGTCAACAGCAGAATAAAACTGAGATAAAAATGTTCATTCAAAATTGGAGAACTGCATGACCAAATCTCTTTTCTGCATCTGTTAGAAAGATACTCCATAGCATCTGTAAATAAGGATTTTACTCCTTTTACTCAGATGTAAAACTACATTTCTTGTGGCATAATCATTCTGCTTTATCCTACGCTGGCCACTACAAACAATGAAGCCATGTATAAGTCTGGGTCAAAACTCATTAGTTCTAATAATGTAGATATAAGCTATATAGTTTTATATAACTGTATATACTATACAATTTATAGATATAAGTAATGTAGATATAAGCTATATAGTTCATAAGATAAGAAAAATGTACTCACAAGCGAGGAGAGTGTGTTGAGCAGATGGAAAGAGTACTTTGAGGGGCGGATGAATGAAGAGAATGAGAGCAAGAGAAGGTTGGATGATGTGGGGATAGTGAATCAGGAAGTCCAGTGGATTAGCAAGGAGGCAGTAAGCACAGCTATAAACAGGATGAAGAATGGAAATGCTGTTGGTCCAGATGACATACCAGTGGAAGCATGGAGGTGTTTAGGAGAAATGGCAGTGGGATTTTTAACCAGATTGTTTAACGAAATCTTGGAAAGCGAGAGAACACCTGAGGAGTGGAGAAGAAGTGTATTGGTACTAATTTTTAAGAATAACGGTGATGTACAGAGCTGTAGTAACTACAGACGGAAGAAAACTGATCAGTCACAGCATGAAGTTATGGGAAAGAGTAGTGGAAGCTAGTTTAAGAAGTGAGGTGATGATTTGTGAGCAACAGTATGGTTTCATGCCAGTAAAGAGCACTACAGATGCAATGTTTACTCTGAGAGTATTGATGGATAAGTATAGAGAAGACCAGAAGGAGTTGCACTGTGCCGTTGTGCACTAACAGAAAGCATATGACAGGGTGCCTAGAGAGGAGGTGTGGTATTGTATGAGGAAGTCGGGATTGGTAGAGAAGTATGTAAGAGTGGTACAGAATATGTACAAAGGCAGTGTGACAATGGTGGCGTCTGCGGTAGGAGTGATGGATACATTCAAGGTGGAGGTGGAATCACATCAAGAATCAGCTCTGAGCCCTTTCTTATTTGCAATAGTGATGGACAGGATGACAGACGAGATCAGACAAGAATCCCCGTAGACTATGACGTTTGCAGATTACATTGTGATTTGTACTGAGAGTAGGGAACAGGTTGAGAAGACCCTGGAGAGGTAGAGATATGCTCTAGAGAGGGGAGGAATGAAGGTCAGCAGGACTAAGACAGAATATATGTGTATGGATGACAGGGAGGACAGAGGAATGGTGAGGATGCAGGGAATAGAGTTGGTGAAGGTGGATGAGTTTAAATACTTGGGATCAATAGTTCAGAGTAATGGTGAGTGTGAAAGGGAAGTGAAGAAGAGAGTGCAGGCAGGATGGAGAAGAGTGTCAGGAGTGATTTGTGACAGATTGGTACCAGTAAGAATGAAAGGGGAAGGTCTACTAGATGAGAGTGAGACCAGCTACGTTGTATGGGTTGGAGACAGTAGCACTGACAAAAAACAGGAGTCATAGCTGAAGGTGAGACTTAAAGATGTTAAGATTCACATTGGGTGTGACAAGGATGATAGGATTAAAAATGAGTATATTAGATGGTCAGTTCAGGTTGGACAGTTTCGAGACAAACCAGAGTGGTGAGATTGCATTGGTTTGGATGTGTGCTGAGGTGGGATGCTGGGTTTATTGAAAGAAGGATGTTAAGGTTGGAGCTGCCAGGTAAGAGGAACAGAGGAAGGCCTAAGATAAGGTTTATGGATGTGGTCAAAGAGGACATTCAGGTGGTTAGTGTAACATATCAAGATGCAGAGGACAGCAAGAAATGGAAACAGATGATCCATTGTGGCGACCCCCTAATGGGAGCACCTGAAAGAAAAAGAAGAAAAGAAGAAAAAGGCAATCTTTATTTGAAAGTAATTTAAACAATCACTTTTAGCTATGTTCACACTATTAGTAGTGTGTATGTCTGCAAAAATTCACTGGAGAAAGATTTCAGAATCTGCTAAGCGAATTTTTACCTTTTTGACTGTGGACTGCTTTAACGTTCAGTCTTGGACTACATTTTGTTTACTGTGCTCATGCTACCTTTTAGAGATCGTATTAGGGAAAGGAGAGCGTATCATTGCTAAACTGATGATGGTAAGTTTTACCGCTCCTTCTTTCAGAATTGTATGTGAATTCTTTGGTGGCCATTCACTTATGGTTGTCTAACAAACAATTGAAGTTCAAAACATCTTAAGACTGAAATCATGTGCATTCTACTCTGAAGAATAATTTTGCTTTGTTATGTCTTCCTTTCATTTCTCATAGTGGCAACAGACTTGAGCTCATATTGAAGTTGTGCAGTTTATGTGTGTTATCCATGATAATTGTTTGCCACTCAGCAACCAGATGATGCCCTTCATAAAGTCATCTTACTTCCACCAGTGATCATTTCAGTATCATGCACACAAAAGAGTTCAGTACAGGTGTTCATACTTAGGTCTCCTCTGGTTTTGACTATTGTAATTCCCAGTTTCACTACATTTTGTTAATTCACATTTCACCAAAGCTTCAACTTGATCTATCAAGATTGATAAACCTTTCAACTCAGCAAAAGAAAAAAATTGCAGTTAGCTAGCTACCCTGCACTCCTATCCCATCTTAATTACATATACATATATATATATATATATATATATATATATATATATATATATATATATATATATATGGGTCTAGGACTATTCACTGAAAGCTCAATTCACTGAAAACACAATTCACTGAAACACATTTCACTGAAAGTTATATATGGCCTTTTCCCCACTGTAATGCAACCCTGGAGTTAGTATATAGGTATATAGTAAGGGGGTTGGGGACACCACCCCCTACATTGGGGGATGTGAGGGGCATAGCCCCCCACCTATTTTAAATATTTTGAACTATATACATGGATACTTTGCAATTCCAATAAATTACTCTTGTCTGAACATAATATATATCCAAATTATGTGGGGACGGTGCCCCCACACACCCCCTTACTATATTTACTAACTCCATACGAAATACACGCTACTGGCGAATCCAGTACCAAACCCAAAATACACAACAAGAAAAATCCTCCACTGTTGGGTACAATAAAGGCTGTCCTCCACCAACAATTAAAATCTGATCGAACTGAATGATAGCAGTAATAGTAATCCAAAAGTCTTTATTATAACACACATAAAACAGATTGAGCACAATTTCAACAGCAACTTAAATATACCTTTAGGAGAAATAGGAATTTGAAAAATATCCTGGAGAAAAAGACTGGAGAGGTAAAGGAAGGGGCATTGTTGAAAGTGGGCACACACAAATGTGGGAGGTGTGCACAATGTCCATTTATAGCCTGTAAAAAGGAAATAAATATCCCCAGCATAAAGTTTACAATTAGGAGCTATGGTTATTCGAGTTGTTATACAAGAGGTGTGGTTTATTTAGCTTACTGTCAATCATGCTGGGGATATTATATAGGTAAGACTGAAAGGCAATTGAGAACCCGTATATACGAGCATATTAGGGACATAAATAAAAGGAATGAGAATAATGCACTTTTTAGACATTCAACCATTTGTCAAAATATGAATATAAAATTTTGGGTATTAGAGGAAGTGAAACAAAAAGAAAGGAGAGGTGATTGGGAAACATTCCTGGAGTATCGTGAGATGATTTGGCAGATGAGACT